>NW_020228052.1:0-3885 GCF_003070985.1 Temnothorax curvispinosus
TTATTCATTTCTTATTACTGCAAATACATGTACATTGTGGGAGGTTTTAGTTATCAGGTAGATTCTACCTTTAAACGCCAGGAGAAGGGATTCCTCCAGTTACGACACTGTAATTTTTCTGGTTGTCGCCTGACAGAACGCCTGCTTATATATTATGGCTGGTTGTATTTTAAATGTGAGGAACGCTTTCCATCATGCGCCACCTCGCGGCGTCGTCGCGAATCATCGTCCATCTGCATCTGTACGCAATGTCGACTTATAGGAATTTGTTTGCAACTACGGATACGAGTCCTGTATGTTTTTGTCCGCATTCTGTACGCATCAGATGCTAACGGTATCTATCCGTAATTACGGATACCGCATCCATCTGCATCTGTACGCAATGTCGACTTATAGGAATTTGTCTGCAACTACGGATACGAATCCTGTATGTTTCTGTCCGCATTCTGTACGCATCAGATGCTGACTGTATCTATCCGTAATTGCGGATACCGCATCCATCTGCATCTGTATGCAATGCCAACCTATATATATAATTTATTTGTCTGTAACTATACGGATATGATTCCTGTCTGTTTCAGATAGGAGTTGAATATTTCTTCAACGTTGTTGTTATATAGTCGCTGATATAGTCGCTGGTAATATCTAACGAAATCCTGTTCGCTCTAACAGCAACGTTGAAGAAAAAATTCAACTCTTATCTGAAACAGGCAGGAATCGTATCCGTAGTTACAGACAGATTTCTATAGGTTGGCATTGAATACAGATGCAGATGGATGCGGTATCCGCAATTACGGATAAATACCGTCAGCATCTGATGCGTACAGACTGCGGATAGAAACATACAGGATTCGTATTCGTAGTTGCAGATAAATTCCTGTAGGTTGACATTGCGTACAGATGCAGATGGATGCGGTATCCGCAATTACGGATAGATACCGTCAGCATCTGATGCGTACAGACTGCAGACAGAAACAGTTAGAATTGTACCACGTAATTGCAGGTAGACGCAGTTCAGATTTTCCTCGGATAGGATGCGGGCAGAAACAGTTAGAGTTGTAACACGAAATTGCAGACAGACGCAGTTAAGATTTCCCTCGGATAGGATGCGGGCAGAAACAGTTAGAATTGTAACACGAAATTGCAGACAGACGCAGTTAAGATTTCTCTCGGATAGGATGCGGGCAGAAACAGTTAGAGTTGTAACACGAAATTGCAGACAGACGCAGTTAAGATTTCCCTCGGACAGTATGCGGACAAAATTAGTTAGAATTGTAACACGTAATTTCAGATAGACGCAGTTAAGATTTCCATCAGACAGTATGCGGACAAAATCAGTTAGAATTGTAACACGTAATTGCAGACAGACGCAGTTAAAATTTCTTTCGGATAAGATGCGGGCAGAAACAGTTAAAGTTGTAACACGTAATTGCAGACACTTACAGTTGAAAATGTGGCCTCAGATAGGATGCGGAAAGAAGCGGATAGGATCTCATCACATTTTTCTATGTTACAACAGTTGTACGGTTAGAAACAGATGGGATTGGTATCCGCAAATATTTACTGCAGACAGAACAGACAGCTTACAGTTAGATACGGATAGAATTTCTATCCGTTTCTGTCCGTGTCTGTCCGGAATTTTTACCAGGGGTGGCTATAGAAAAATAAAATGTTTTTTGTCAGAATCAATGTGTGACAAATGATTTATATATGTTGTTATAAAGGTACTAAATGTAAATCAGAGAAATATTATTTTCCATCACTTAAGCAGGACTAAGGTTTCGCACATTATTCCAGTCAACAATTCAGAAGAATTAGTACTCATTAGAATAAATAATGGCTGCATTCCGATATTCACTGTCAGTACTGCAAATCTATATTTTACGTCACGTATACTATAGATTTTCAGTATTGAAAGTTGCTGACAGTGAATATCGGAATGCAGTCAATATACTGTGTAAAGTAATTAGGATGACAGACTATGTCTGCCACCATCCAAATCATTATGAAAAGAATAATCTATAATAATACAATTATGGATGTGTTTATTGCGCTAATAAAATCTGAGTTCTAAATTAATGTAAACTTTTTTTATTTGTATTTTATATTTGTATTATATTTTTATATAGTATTTATTCTACTAAATAATAGATATAATACTGTTACAATAACAGACAATTTTATTATTAATAAAGAGCCTTGTCTCATTAAACAAGACGATCAGTCATTTTCCTTCCTGCAAATCTTTGTACCTATTAATGTTATTGACACTTCTTATATCTATAAACCTAGGAAAGAATCCTTCTTTTTTTATGTTATTAATAATTAAATAAATAACTAATTTATTTTTACACAAATGACGATATCTTGACGTTTGTCATAGCCTTTTTGTTAGAAACGGGTAATAAAAATCGTGAAGAGATTGTGTATGTGAACATTGTTGATGTAAGTGGCAATTCGGTAGAATGCTCACAGATGCCGTCGGTGTTATAGTTCCCTAGTTATCTTTAACGTTATGTGTTTTGCGAGCGCTGCGACGACCACGTTGCGCCCCAGCGCCGGAAAACGGTACGAAAAGACGATACTGCGCAAGCGTGAGTGTGTCGGGACGGGCGTGAAGTCCGCCGAACAAGCATTTTTAGTCTTCCGGCTAGCGAGGCGTACAGTCGCGTTCTTTACATCGGCTTCGTATATTCGTATAATTGCTACGCGATTGAAATCCGCCAGACTATTGAGTCTGAGACAGAAAGAACGAGGACGTCTCCGTAATATCAGAGGAGGCATTGCAGCCCTGCTCAGAGGCGATTGAAAGTATCTCTCTCGATACGACTAAAGGAAGGACGAACTTAGCCATTGCGACGTGGCCTCGTGGAAACGGAACGAAGCGGCCATCTTGGACATTGCGACGTGGCATCGTTAAAAAAGGAACGAAGCGGCCATCTTATCCATTGGAGAAGGTCCTTACGGTTTTGGTCGATGACCATCATTACAATTTATCACCGGCGCGGCGGATGCTTTCAGGTAAAATATCGAACTCGTGTAACTCAGAGATCACATACGAGATTGATCGGCAACTCTCAAGCGGATTATGATGAACGCAAGGTCATCATAAAATGCGATCGTCTGATTACAGAGTTCGAGAAAGCACGGGGCAATGGATATCGTCCTTGCATAAAGCACGGGGCAATGGATATCGTCCTTGCATAAAGCACGGAGCGATGGATATCGTCCTCGCATAAAGCACGGAGCAATGGATATCGTCCTCGCATAAAACACGGGCCGACGGATTGTATCCTCGCATAAAGGCTACGTATCTAACTAAATATTCCGGAATCAATTATCTGTCTGAGCTCAGTAGAACTTAAAGTTATTTGGAATGGTTGTAACCCGCGAATAAAGTCATTGATTCTCGATGTGTAGTAATTTAACTTGCATTATCGATGTACACGTGATTCGGATATTCACACATAGTCGGTATTATTTTAACGAATATTGCGATTCAACCCGTGGCTATTTGCCAGCTATTAACGTTTACGAAACACCGTATTACATACGAAAAGTTAATTATCATTTAATTGAGTTCGCTTTTCATTTATCGAATTATGTATACTACTCACTTGAAATACTTATATAACTGGATTGACTGCGGAAGTTACTGTATCAATTAATAGAAAAAAAGTGCATTATATTGAAGTTACAGAATCTCACATAATATTTATATAAGCCTAAACATTCTCTCGAATGCTTTACTTTACATATGTTTATTTGCTTACTTGTCAAATGAGAGATATATATATAAGGATTATTTTCGACGAATTACTAGTTGACACAGTACTTCAATTCATTTATGCTTTGTATATTCTTGCTATATTTATGTAATGTGTT
>NW_020228053.1:0-2114 GCF_003070985.1 Temnothorax curvispinosus
CCTAACACGCCAACCCAAGTGTGCTCAAAATAATCGAGAAAACCTCTCAAATCTTTCTCATTATCCGTGAAAAATTTCGACTGCAGCAAAGCATCGTACGCGTAAGTGACATCGTAGGAAGGAACGAATGCCAATGCGAATAACAATTACTCGCAAATTACGAGCTACGCGGCTGCTCTCGCGGTACAATGGCGCAAGGTCGTGATCTTGTATACTACGCCAAAGTGCTTGACCGAAATGGAATAAACACCCTTTGATTTCACACTCGGGAAATGCTAGTGTAACGGCTTTTAAAAATGCCATCTCAAAATCCGACATTACATTTTTTGGGGCCACCCCGGGAATAGCATCTTTTAGAACCCGCAACAGAGTTTGATATGTTCTCTTGCGTCGATTAGGGCATAACGCATATACAAGAGGCACAATTTTGCCATCACCTCCCCATGCACGGTGTACAGTTGGTCGAATATTTCAGGCACTACTTTAAAAGTACCATCACAATACCATATGTCACATCCTCGCAACACCTGCAGATTATTCTCCGTAGCAAATATAAGCAGTCTGTTGTTAATATCCTCAGAGTCGAATAACAAGAATTTCACGCTCTTCAATGTCTTTTGAAAGTATTCTGGTATTTCATACAATGTGTTCTTCCTGGGATTAGGCGGTAAAGGATTCCTCGGACAGTCCGACTCAATGACTCAGCACTCGGTAATTGTGCAGCAACAGGAGACGACACCGTACCCAGCACTGACGCCACTAACGACGATGATGCTTCCTTGCTTGTCACCGCTTTCTTCCGTAATTTTGCAACAACGCGCTTTGTCTCAACTGCTGCAGCGTTAGGAGTGTGAGTTGTGTGCTCAGTTTGATGCAAAATGATGCTTATAATAAGCAAAAAATAAAAGAGTAATGACAATTTTCCGATACTGCCATTAAGGGGATGCTGGAGCCGTCTGTTTTACCGGCATTTTTTGTCGGCACGTAGCGTCATATTAATTTGACAGAATTAAAAATCCTTCTCCAGAATTGCAGTACATACATTAATGATTCGGGGAAACTCCGATTTTATATAGAAAACGAGAAAAAATTACGGAAGTACAGATTTCCTTATCCTACTCTTATCCCAATATGGCGTCTCGAGTTGCGGCGAGCTGTCAGCTCGTCACAAGATGTATTTCATATAAGAGATATACCATTGGTACGAACGCGAAAACAAGTTCCCCCGAATTGCACAACAAGAAAAACATCGATAAACCCCCCAAATCAAGATTTGGAAGCGTAATATAAAAGTATAATGTCGGTGTGCATCGTGCGTATGTGTGCGTGCAATGTAGCGTGCTATCCTTGTCTATATCTTTGTCTATACAAGGACAGATATAGTTCGCCGGTCTTCTTTACCGACGCCGATCGAGTTCGGCTACGGCTCCAGCATCCCCTTAAGTACATTAATTTACGTACCATCGCGTAACTCCGACGACGTGTGACCAATCCCCCGACACCCGGTTTTATACTGCACACACCGCTAAATAACTTTTCCATTAAACCCCTCCCCATGTTTGTAATACAATTCACCATCAGCAATCAGCTGATTCTTTCCCTTGTTGCTTTTTACAAATTTGAGCGGCATGGTGCACGATAATATCGCTACCAGTACTTACAACAGACTGATTACTGTTATTCGAGGTGATATTGCTGACGATGAGTAAACACAGTACAATCAGTTGACGGTTCCGAATAATAACATATACAAGCATCAAATAAAGTCGCACAGTCTAGTGTAACAGCTTTTAAAAATGCCATCTCAATTTGAAATACAGTAGTACTGGAATTTTGGATGGGGAGATTTTTTCCGCGGGAGATTTTTTCCGGGGGAGATTTTTTCCGGGGGAGATTTTTTCCGGAGGAAATTTTTTCCGGGGGAGATTTCTTCCGGGGGAGATTTTTTCCGGGGGAGATTTTTTCCGGGGAGATTTTCCCGGGAACTTATTTCCGGGGAGGATTTTTCCGGGGAGATTTCTTCCTAGAGCCGTTGATGATGCTGCGAAATTATTTTTCGAAATATCCAACTGTTGCTGCTTCAAGAACAGGTGAAACGGCAATTTGAACTATTT
>NW_020228054.1:0-2131 GCF_003070985.1 Temnothorax curvispinosus
TATTTACATTTATTTTTCTTCAAAGGCGCAGATTACTTGTCTTATCTCTATAGTAGGTGCATGTGCGTAATCGGCGAGGCTGAACCGGATCTACCTTAATAACCCTACCGTTTCGTTCATTGAATTTGAACGTCAGAATTTTATTGTATTTTACAGGTTGCCGTTTTACAGGTTTTACATTTAATTTCGCACTCCGGAGCCTGCGTCTCCGTTCGTCCATAGCTATCGTTTGCCATGCTTCAGACACCGTTGAAACCGATCGGAGAGACCGATTGTCCAACATGCCAAAAATCATGTTGGATATTTCAAGAGGCAGCTGTTTAATTATATCCAATTTCTTTTGTATAGATACATGAAAATATGAAATAATTCTCCTAAAGGCTTCCATTGCTCCTGATCTGTGACCTGTAGCTTACGAGAGCCTAAAAGACAATGATAGCTCCGCAGTCGATGCTGCTATTTATACTCCTTTCCCTGTCCGTCACCTGACTACCCCGAAAATGGGGCGTTCTAATTGGCTGCCCTCCCCCACCCCATTTCCCCCCCACTCCGCTACGCCCTCCCATGTACATGTGCCGTTTCGTTCATTGAATTTAAACGTTAGATTTTTATTACGTTTTACAGGTTTACATTTTATTACATTTTCATTACATTTAATTTCGCAAGACGGAGCCTGCGTCTCCGTTCGTCCATGGATATCGTTTCCCATGCTTCAGACACCGTCGAAACCGTACGGAAAGATGGATTGTCCAAAATTCCAAAAATCATGTTGGATATTTCAAGAGGCAGCTGTTTAAATATATCCAATTTTTTTGGTATAGATACATCAAAATAAGAAATAATTCTCCTAAAGTCTTCCATTGCTCGTGATCTGTGATATATAGCGTTCAAGAACTTAAAAGATAATGAAAAGCTCCGCAGTCGATGCTGTTATTTATACTCCTTTCCCTCTCCGTCACGTGACTACCTCGAAACTGGCGCGTTCTGATTAGCTGCCCTTCTCAAACTTTAATGTAAGCTGCCCTCAAACTTTAATAGTAAATATGTATGTTTTATGAGCAGAGAGAAATAGAAAAGAAATATTATATAAAAATAGCTCTCAAAATGCTTTATTGGAAAGTTATAGAAAAAGTTGGAATATTGAAAAAATAATAAGGGTTTTGCCATACGTGTGACACGCCATTCGATTATGTTTATCTATCTGTTTTTTCTATTCTGCAAGCTTACTATTTAAAATTATGAAAATAATTAAAGGTAATCATAAAAACTTGTATGAATATTAGTAACGAGAGCACTACTTTATGTAGAACATTATCTCAAAATGCCGCGAGTTTTTACAAACGAAGAACACACGGATATTTATTTTGTATATGGTTTATGTGCAGGAAACTTGAGGACTTCCGTTTATCAATGATTCAAGTGAAATTATTTCTTATACATTTCGTATTTTTGGCATAAACTAATAAAGCATTTTGGGACCTATATTTATATAACATTTTTTTTAATTTCTGCTCATAGAACATACAGCTAGTATGAAAAAACATGGGACACTCTGTATATTGCAGAAGGTATAGAGAAGAGAGCAATAATGTTCATGTAAAATTGTTTCTTAGATAGTTTGTATTTATGCTATAAACAAATAAAGCATTTTGGGACCTATATTTATATAACATTTTTTTTTATTTCTGTTCATAGTACATACTGCTAGTTTGAAAAAACCTGGAACACTTTGTATATTGCAAAATGTATTAAAAAAAAGAGAGCAATAATAATTAATCTGTTATGACAAAGGACTGAAAAAATCGACATAAATCTTTGCTTGATTCTTACGGTCATGAAAAGATGAGACGCCCAGAAGGATATTTAAGGACGCAAAGTTATATATAATACTGCTAGAAATAAAAGAAAAATAACAAGTACAATGCGCGTACTAACTTTTTTTATTACTCTACTACTGCTATTTACATTTTTTTATTTATTTACATTTATTTTTATTCAAAAGCTACGATATGCTACTTACATTTATTTTTTATATCCATATATGTTTATTCAAAAGCTATAATATGCTACTTACATTCATTTTTTATTTACATTTATTTTTCTTCAAAGGCGCAGATTACTTGTCTTATCT
>NW_020228055.1:0-3200 GCF_003070985.1 Temnothorax curvispinosus
GATTACGTAAGAAAGGACAATCTCATTTAAATATTAATATGATATCAGTTGATAATTTAGTTGAACATTATATTGGTCCTATGGATGTGTCGTGTATTCACTGTAACGCTAAGCATTTTGTAACTGAAAAAATTATTAATAGAGGAAATTTGTTTCATGATTGTTGTAATCATGGGGCAGTATGTCTTAAATCATTACCCATATGTCCTCATTTTTTACGTACTTTATTTGAAAGAAATCATGCAAAATCTAATCGTTTTTTCAAAAATATTTGTAGTTATAATAGTTCATTCTTATTTGCATCATTTAACGCTAATTTGATTAATTTTCAAAATAGACGACCTTGTCCATATTGCTTTAAAATACAGGGTCAAATATATTATCAATTTAATACAGCATTGCATGCTGCGCCAAATAAAAATCCAACTTATGGTCAACTTTTTATTGTAGATTTAAATGAATCTATAGATTATCGTCTTAATGATAATTCAAATTTGGATTTGGAAATCGTGCAAAATCTTGAGCACATAATGCGAGAATATAACGTGTTTGCTCAATCATATCAAATGATGGGTGAAGAATTAGAAAATCAACGACAATTAGAATCGAATCAATTGGAATTACAATTATTATTTAACTTAAGGTGATTCTAAAGCCGTGATTCTAGCCGGTTTTTTTCGATTTTTTCTTAGCACTAACCTTTTTAATTGGCTTTATAGAAATGCAAAATTCTTGTCTAGAATTAAAGTACGCATCAAAATCTAGGTCATGGTGGTCGAATTTATATCGAAAACGAAAAAAAATTAATATTTTTTGTTATACGTGACGACCACCACATATAAATTCGACCACCATGACTTAGATTTTGATGCGTACTTTAATTCTAGACAAGAATTTTGCATTTCTATTGTGACGTTGTACTGCGTTCCCGTCACAGTTTTCCCCGTTCCCCTCGTTGTATTGCGCGCGTACTGTTGAGTTTTATAGTTTTCAGGCGGAAGCGGCCGGAGGGCCCGTTTAGACAGCGTGGCGCCATCCGCCGGTGCGGTGGAGCGCCCTGATCTAAAGGGCCGCGAGTCGAAGCCGCGAGTCGAAGCCGCGAGTCGAAGCGGCGGGGGGATGATCGAGGACTGTTGGGTAGACCGCGAGCGAGGACGGACGTCGAAAAGGAATTGTACGGAGAATAAGCGAGGGCGGCGGCCCTAAGAGATTGATTGACGCACGGAAGGAAGGACGAGATGTAACCAGCCACCCATCCCAGACATCAGGTATCGGGGAACGGCGGGCGGAGTGTCGGTATCGTGTCGCGTAAGATTTTGAGAGAGACGCGTAGGCTTGCTTGAGAGTTTCCTTGCCTACGCGCCATTGCCGTGAATCCATTGAGAGGATTATAGCTTTTCGTTTCGTTTCTACGGGTAAGACATAGCCCGCCCGCTGACTCCCCGTAAGAATATCAAAGGGGCGTCCGTTTCTTTCCGACTCGACCGACCTGGGATCGGATAGTAAGAACGGTGCGGCGCCGGCCGCCCGTCACGAGGGTGATGCGTGTCGCGGGATAAAACCTCGCTGGTCGACTCAACAGTCCGTCGCGTTAGATTACCGTTTCGAGTATTCGGAGATTACCGTTTAGGATTATCGTGCCTATCGATTAGGTGTAAGATATCTGCGTTTCCGTTAGAGTCAGTTTTCGCGTAGTGAAAGTTTCGTCGTGCGGGCTTTCGTGCGTACGCTCGTTCTGGGGCGTGTCGGCCTCCGGGATACGTAAAGTACCGCGCCCGGTACGGGAAGTGTGAGGCGTCGGCATACCGGACTTAGAGTCAGCCCTCTCGAGGAAGGTGCCCGAAATCGACCGCGATATGCGAGAAACTATTTTGTGTGCCTCATTTACTGGGCGAGAAATTGTTGTGCGGGTATCGTTTATTTTGCGAGAGATTATTGTGCACGTATCGTTTCTTCCGCGAGAAATTACTGTGCGCGTATCGTTTATCGTTCTACGAGAAGCCCTTATTTTGGAGATATCGCTCCTTCGGCGCGAATTTCCGCGTGTAGCGGTCGTTCCCGAGAACTCTCCGTTCGCGTGTGTCGAAGTAGAATCATTCTCAGTAATTGGTCGCGTAGATATAGAGTAGAGTCCTTTAATTACTATTCGGTGTGACGTGGTGGATGTGGTCCTAATGATGGATCTCAGGATTGGGGCATATTTGGCCCTACGCTAGAACTGACGGAACACATAACGTCACACTTATTTTTTTATTTCATCCGAGAGTCTCGCGTCTGAGGTGATATCTTTATTTCGGCGTTCGGCGTAGTTCATCGTGTGTACTATTTCGTGATCGCGGGTATTATTTCGCCGACATATATTATTACTTTTCGCGTATTTCATAGCGTAGATCTTCCGTGTAGTATTACTTTTTGCGTAGTTCATCGAGTATTTCTTGCGTGTATTATTTCGTCGTCTTTACTACAGCCGTGCCGTTCACCGCGTGGATTATTTCTTGCGTGTATTAGCTCGTCGGCGCATATTATGATGTTTCACGCATTTCACCGCGTGGATTGTCCCTGATGAGGACTACTCCGTTGGAGTCTCCTATTGCGCTGCGCGTACTCCCTAGCGTAGAGAGTTCCGTATTGCGAGTACAAGCTACACGTACGTTTTCCGAGAATATTATTTCTGCGTCCGAGTTATTTACAACGCGCGGACCCTTCGAAGGACCTTGCGTGGTCGGGGAACGGCGAATGATCGCGGTGAATAATTCGCTCGCGCCCTGTGAGTTGTAACGATATTATCCAGCTTGTTTTTACATTATATTTGATTTACCTGCTACTAGAGTGCTTTCTTTTGTGTTTGTTTTGCCTCGCCAAGGTCAAACCCCTCTGCCTTCAGCCTATGTAAGGACCACGACCCTCTAACGAAATTCTTGAGCAGTCGTTGCGATCGGTCAGAGCGGATGTGTCATGACGTGTGAATTAAGAGTGGTGTCGATAATTAGAGTTTATGTCGGATCTTTGTAGAGTTCATGTCGAGTACTTTTCGCGAGTTAGAGTAAACGGTGGTGTGGCCGTATCCACACCTGGCGCCCAACATTGTTTAGTATCGCTTTCGAGATCCGCTCTGTCACCCGATCATATATTTGTTACGCGCTTTAGTCCCGCCTCCCGGTACCACTCGTCCTCAGTATCCGGGTGGACCCGTACGACGG
>NW_020228056.1:0-4809 GCF_003070985.1 Temnothorax curvispinosus
TTAAAATAAGAACCAACTATGAATACCGGCCTCAATGTCTTAATTGATGCATGCAATGATGCATGCCTGCGTGCCTGGTTCAATGCGTGAACATGTCTATATGCATGCATCAAAGCATGTATAGCGGCATGCCTATCATACGAAAAATCGTACTTCGTGTGATTTCGGCGACGTTATAGAAGCTTTTATTGGACACATCAAAAACTTTGCAAGCAGTCGAAAATAAAAATATGATATAATATTCACAATATTGTTATTTCGAATAGTGTACGCACATAAACTACTGTAAATATTGGTTATCTTTGAGAATGACTACAAAAATGCACTTTCTCTATTATTGGAGAAATTACAGCCATGGGCCATCTTTTCCGTATGGCCATCATACCAGAGTTTACCCTACACAGGATAGAAAATTAAGGATGTTATGGCCAAACTTTTTTGAAATAAGATTTTTATTTGTCTACAACCTTTAATTTTTTATCCTGTATATATATCTATAAATCAATATACTTATTAGTTTAAGAGCACAACCTGTATTTATAAATATAAATATTTTTATACATAATATTTCATACATTAGTGTATGTATATATGTTTGTATATGTACAATAAAATTATACATTAATCTTCTTCTTGTACGAAAATGAATCATATTACGTAAGTAATAATAAATTAAATGATAGAAAAATAAGAATTAATAAGATAGCTGCCTTAAATATTATTTCTCACAATTAATGTATCAGTGTACAATTTCTATGTATATCAAATGTATAGCAGTACAACAGAGCTTTTCATCAGTAACGAAAAGCTTTTGCAAAGCAGACTTTTATATCGAGATGGCTGTAGCTCTGACAGCAGCGCTCAACAACGGATTCGGATCCGGCTCTTCTGTCAGGATGTTAACTTTGGCCCATCCACGCTGTTTGTTACTTTGTCGCAGCGCGTCAATAACAGCTTGCACGTACAGGCCATCTTCGAATGTAGAAGCGGAGAACACTGGCTCTTTAATCCAACCTCTTTTATCCTCAACAGATTGGAAGGCTTCTCTCAGCGCCGCTATCATTTTCCTAAGTCCTTTGACATAAGGCCTGGGTATGGAGTCCGCCATTGGTAAAGATATTCCTTGCAAGTCATCGGTATCACGATACAGGATTTCCTCTTGTTCGCCGCGACATCCGTACAAGTCCCCACCTCGCACAACCAGATGATTTCCACCACCGCATACCAGCACCTCCTGGGAGAGCTGTCCCTGCAGGTGGTTGCTTAGAGTAGCCGTTACCAAGGTACCGCCACTCAATTCCATTTGAAAGCTACAGAAATCCGGCGACGTGACATGCCTGATCCCATTAATGTACTTGGTTGTTTGAGTAAATGTTCTCACAACGGCATGCACCCGCGAAGCTCGTTGACCCATCAAATGAAAAATCAAATCTATAACGTGACTGCCCACCAATGCCAAGATTCCGCCACCCATCGTGTCGTCACATAGCCAATCGTAGCCTGAAAAAATTAATAAGTATAAATTAAATACTAATCCAATATTTTATGTAAATTCTTTAATTAAAATGTAAAATATGTAAAACATAAAAACTATACTTTTCAAAGATCTCCATTATACATAAAAGAAAATTTTCATTAATTTTGTTTATTAAGGCTCCTGAATGGTCAGCCGAGAACTCTGCGTTGACGGTGTCGACGTACTGTCGCGGCAGAAATAAGAACTTTCTCCAATGGAGAATTCTGTCCTTTGTGACATGTTGACAACCTATTTTGTTGTACATGCTATTTCTTTATTATTCGCTGTGTGCTTGTGCTCTAACGTTTAACGTATTCGTGAAAGTCGTAAAATTGACCGAAAAGTAAGATTTGCATGCGGAAGGAACGTTTTCACCTCCTTTCGATAGTCGTTAAACGGCTGTTTTTCCCGTATGTTTAGGCTTCGTTTTATGGCTGTTTGTTTATTGTCGAGGGAAAAGGGTAATTTTCGGTCAATTTCGAAAGTGTTCTGAAACGATCTATAGCGATGTTTTATTGAAATGTCTTTTTATTTAAAAATGGCATGCACAACAAAGGCTGCGGTCCACTTGACGCTACAAATGCTTCGAAGCATTCCTCTTCTCTTTTCTTTCAATGAAGAAAGAAGGAAAAGAAGAACGCTCCAAAGAATTTGTAGCGTCAAGTGGACCGCAGCCAAAATTGGGTGTTTTCCTCGCCTCGATAGTAAGAATCCAATATGGCCGCGGTGACCATCCAGGAGCCTTAATGAAAATTGTACTGCTCATTATTTTATAACAACCAAATCAGTAACTTTTATAGGATGATTTACTGTAAATAAATTCTAGAATCTTTCATCTCCAATATTATTTACAACTCTCAGTAACTTTGGAATATTTATATAATCTCGCGATTTTGTATATTCTTGAAATTATGTACTTCTTTAAGGAGATCCTATAGCGAAGGCTGAACTTCTTCGATGTCGATAATGTCAACATTTCTAATCCTGTTTTCTATGTTATATATCTATATCTGTTTTTGTCTAACTGCGCCATCTCTCGCTACACGCAATACTGCTTATCCTATCAACCTGAATGTGCATTATTTATTATATTTGCACATATAAAAGTTAAATACATACAGCTTTTTTTCTAGGCTTTCAATCTTAGTTTTAATTGCACAATATTGTTCTTACATGTTTTCCCTAGAGTACACGTATCTCATTTTGTATATATAAACTGTAGAATTGTTGTATTAAGCAAACATTGTCGTCAGTGACAGCTCTGTGCCCAAATTTTTAATTTTTTTTTCGTTCTTGATGTAAAATTGACTGGAGCGTTCTACATTTTTGTGTGTACTTTAATTCTATAAAAGAATTTTGCAATTCCGTAAAGCCAATTAAAAGTTTAATGTATTTAACAAAATGTCGGTAACGACTGCCACTATAGGATCCCCTTAAATGTAAAGTTAAAGGTAAAGTTTTGCATTTTATTTCTCTGTAGTTACCATTGTGTAACAAACTTCCCATATGTACTCGTACTTCTATAACTGTTACAGATCCACCCAGATACCCGTCTTCTAATGCTTTCTTCATGTGTACGAAGGCTGGCAAAAACCTTAGGCTGTGATTGACTATGCTGATCAGTGAAGGATAATACTGGGCGGCCCGCACCATCTTCAAGGTCTCGCTTTGACTCAGACCCGCAGGCCTGTCGCATACAACATGCTTTCCTATGCCTAGGGCTTTGACAGCAATCTGAGAATGCAAGCTCGGCGAGCACATTATGAAAATTAAGTCTACATCCTTCCTCAGGAGAACGTCATCTATACGACTGGTGTGAAATGGTATTTGAAGATCGCTCGCTACTTCCGAGACCTCTGCTAGCGTACGACCCCATATAGCCTCGATTCTGAAGCCCTTCTCTCTCAGGAAAGGTATGATGATTCGGACGATACTACCTGTGCCGAATACCCCGATACCGGGTAACGTCATCCTGAATGTGTAGAAACACTCGATATTGCTCTCTTTTCTTCCTCTTCCCCTTTTTCTCACTCCAAATTTAACCTATAACGCAGTAATAACTGCGAGCAACCTCCATCCGTTTCCCGGCAAGTACAGCTTATTTTCAGTTTTACTTGCACGTATTCAGCCGTGCTTTCTCATTTTCACACTTTGTTGTTTAAACAAAAATGTAGATTATGTATCAACGAATTTGTTTACGATAGCACCACGAAATAAGAGAGGAGGAAATCGAACTTTTTGCGCGTAGCGCGCAAGTAGTAGAGTGTAGTAGAGTCCATGATGTAAATATAAAGGTGTACCATTGCGCATGATGACATCACGTGTAGTGACGTAACGTGCATTGAGCCAATAAGAAATGACCAGGAATGCAACCTCGAAATTCGAATACTCAATTAATCGTACATTAATAAAATATATTTATTTAAACTTAAAGTCTGTAATAAAATAATAATACTACAAATAATAATAAACTCATTTATTTTAATAATGTTTATTCATAATTTTTGCTTTTTATTACTCATTTTATACATTTTTTTATTAATTTTTTTTTTCTGATTATTTAACACAATTTCTTTATTTATGTTTCGCAATCTGATATATGAAAAAAAAAGAAAAAAAAAGAAAATATATATAATTATAAAGACAGAGAATGAGACAGAGCTTATACTGACAGACAATATAAGCATGCAGCATCGTCTGACAGAGAAGCTTTTGATTCTTAAGGCCGCCGTAAAATCGAAAATATAAGAAACAGGGAACATATATTAGTAATTAGAAAGAAGGAATGATCAATAAGCAACAGATCAACGCAAAATAAAATATAAAATATATAAACGATAGATTTCATAGCCTGTACATACTACGTAACCTAAACTGGAAAATTGAAAAAAAAAGTTACTTTCAACAGTCAAAAAATATAATCCTTATTCCTTATCTCTAATATCTGTTCCCTATTCCTTATGTTTTTGATTGTGCGGCGGCCTTTATTGTGTTGTCTTTATAAAAATTATACTTACACTATGTTTTAAACGTTTTGCTCTTCCTTACGCGTGTTTATTACTCGTCTTCTTTATGACAGTAGCCATATTGGATTTGAACATTTCTGGTCATTTCTCATTGGCTATTATTTAGGACGACTGCGCATCCACGGGACTGGTACACCTTTATATTTACATCATGGTAGAGTCTAGAGTCTAGAGTCCCTATAAGAAGAGTTTGGACACCGGCGACACCGCCCATCTGCGGATTGGTTCCGCCATGTATGGGATGAAACCGGAAGTTTCCTTGGTTAG
>NW_020228057.1:0-6288 GCF_003070985.1 Temnothorax curvispinosus
CTCGAGGTCGGGGGAAGTTAGATGGTTCACGGCAGCAAAGTATGCTACAAAATGTACCTCAGATAACACGTGGTGGCCATATCAAACTCTGAATTGCACTATACAATTCGGATCGTGGTCACATTCCGGTGACGAGATCGAGCTTGTTACCAATCAGAATGTGGTATAATTTGTTCATTTTCCACCAAAACAGATTTATTTCGTATCTGAGATAAGCAATACTTGCGCCAAGACTTGCGCAATATGTGTATAAAAAAGTTAGATTTTTTAGTAATGCTTTCATAAGTTCTTTTCTTTAATTTTTAATCTGCCAATTTAATTACAGTCACAGGCAAGTATAGATTCAAAGAATGTCGAGTGGGATTTAGTGGAACTTTATATAACAAGATGGGAAAATAGATACAAATACAATTCGGGTTCGACCGTCAAAATGCTTTCCTATCACTTTATTCTGAAGAGTCATTCGGGCATCATACGCATTGCGTACATATCACCTACCATAGGTACGTGTTGCGTATTTTATTGATTTTTATTAATATTAATTAATATTGTTTTATTGATGGCAAAATATCCTTTTCTTTATTATTCAAAGCATATGTGATAAAAACTCGCGATCAAATTTTGTAAAAACAATTTGTTGATATTAAATTTACCATATATATTAATAGATGGAAACTTAATTTTCAACGAGCAAATAAATTAACTTCATTTACTTGCTCCTTCTATTAATTTCGATATGTTGCGCATTTTACATAATGTTCACAGTGTTAATGATGATGACTCTGATGACATTGTGGCTAGAACCGAAATCTTTCGAGCGAATGGTGATTGCTAATCTCAATTTCATTTGTCATTTATTGTGCATACAAGACGTGCATTGGGAAATGCCAAAGAGCGGCATTAACACTCCCAAAATACGTAAGTATTTAACAAAATATAATTTAATAAAGTAACAAGTAAAAAAACCTATTCGCTATTTATCCATCTTAATATTCTTCAATTCTCAACAATTAATATTTCAATATTAATTTCTGCAAAATTAGTTTATCCAATTACATATATTTAATTAAATGCTTAACTTAACTATTATCGCTAGCTTTTTAGTTTACTTCCTAGTTTCGCTGTGCATAACAAGAAAGGAACAGAGAGAAAAGAAAGAAGAATTAAATCATAAATATATTTTTTATCAGTTTTCTTTTACGAGAGTTCTCTCGGGATAGCAACGTTCGCTCTCATCCTTACCAGTATTTTGCGACACCTGCAAGAACTGACTACCGAGCCACCCATGTGGATCTCAGCCGGCACGACGTCCATTTTGCGCAGTCAATTTGGACGAATTCTTTTAATCAGCATTCTGGATCCTGCCGCGACAGCCAAAATAGAAGCAGATGTGGATGACAATACTGACCTCGTGCAATCGAATAGCAAAACATCGCCATGGAGATATATTATAGTGCTTATAGGATGGTTGGCATTTCTAAGCGCATTTATCGCCTACATTGTATTGTTAAGTATGTGTTTCCCTACGAACTAAGCTGCAACATAATTCTCTAATATATAAGAAGATAGATTTATTTTTAATTAAGTTGCTATGGATATATGTATCATAATGTTGTTAAATGATGTAATTTTATAACAAGTAAAAAATATACAAGATATGCACATATTATATAATGTTATATAGGATATACATCGATTGGATAGATTGGATCCTAATGTCGATGGGATAGTTTTCTTTTTTTCTTCTTATAAATATCTTTATTTTGTAAAACAAGTTTGCTTTGGACACTTATATTAATATCCTTCGTTTTTGTTTATTTAACAACAGTGTCAATTGCAACTTAACCCTACGTATCTTATAATAAATAGAGAACTCAGCAAATATAGGTAGAGCGAAAGTAACTGCCCGAAAATATACCTAACTTTTATGTATGGCGTCATCACGTCTCATAAATGATCATTTCCGAATGATACTTACAGTTAAACTTTCAATACGATCTCGCTGAATTTCTCGACTTTGCAGCGATCAACATTTCGTTACACTATGTACACATCATGATTTAGTATTTCCACCTCAGAAAAATCTTCAAAACGCGCGAGTAAAACAAACCTTCGTTACGTAGATGTCAACCGTTTCTATCGTATACACTTCCGAAAAGATATGTATAGAAACAAATAAATTCGTACGAACGTTTCGAGTCGACACATGTACCGGCAGTCATCGATAATTAATAGAACATGTATTACGCATATATATACTAAACACTGAAAATATCACTGGGAAAAAGATATAGAAATTAACGGGTACTGCTTCCTAAACATATATGCGAAAACGGAATGAGCTGATTCTCACTGTGATTGATATAACAAATAGTCCTTCAATAGTCTCGGCAAAGGGAGCAGATTAACTGCATTTCTCTTGGTGTATTGCAATATAGCGTCGCGGCATGCACTCTGTAGCGTTGATACTGCTGAAAACACACAGAAAGCGCGTTGAGAAAAGAAGCAAAACTTAATGTAAGATATAGATTATAGATATTCACCTCCATACAGTTGAACTATCCGAACTTGTTTCGTGGTACCGTAGACATCCACCACCGCGCGCAAGGGTCCCGCCTTATAAGGAATATCCTTTCCGCATACACCCTGATCCTCGCCGTTGATAATGAAATGCATTTCTGCCTTATCGGGACAACCAGCTTGCGGCACATACATGATACCGATACGACTGCCCGCATCCGTAGGCAGGATGCACTGGGAAGAACCGTCTATATTTGGCTTGAGAGCGTTGAAGGGAATAACACCACGCGACGTTTGCACGTTGACTCCATCCGTGACCAGTTTCTTCTCTCTGGCTGGTATTCCTGGTGGTATACCTTTGATGATGGATAAGCACATAACATTCAGCAAGCATATAATATGCTACAAATTTGGAATGCATCTAATACATGTGTCATTATCGTTAACGCTTTTATTATGTTCTCATACCTTTATTATTTTATTTTTTGCATCATAGTAATTTTTATATCAATATTACAAACATATTATATCGTTTCTAACAAACTTCCTTTACAAGTTAAAGTAATATTACATTCATAAATAGAATTTTTACAAGATTATCATAATAATTTCGTATAACAGATACTAACCAGTAAGAGAGGTGTATGTAGATGATAGACCACCGTCAAAGTTGTCCCAGATAGTTTGATTCCTAGTTATAGCGAGGATCCATGTGTTGCCTAGTCGAACCAGATTAGGCATCGCGTATTGAGGCAGGTTGTTGTTGACCGAAGCCGGATCGATCAGGGTGAGACCCAGCCGCATGTGTCCGCTCCATCCCCTCTCCGTCTTCTCGATCTCCACGAGGAAGATTTCCCCCGGCTGCAACGGCTTCTCGCTGAAGGCTACCGAGTTGGCAAAGCTTGTGGTGCGCACTGCCACCGTGCTGTCCTCGCATAGGAGGATGTTCTCGCCGTGGATGGGGTGGAACCTGGTCACTATCTTCCTAGACTCCTCGCTCATGGTGGCGCGACGTAGGACGAAAGTACGCACACCCGAACAAGATCGCGCGCGTATGATTGCGCCGCATGCACTAGGTGCATGCCTGATGGCCTGATGCTGTCGGATCAACACGAGCCGCTCCTATGACACACCGTCATCGAACGGAAATCGTGCGAGATCCGTTTTCGTGGCGGCTCGCCGCCCCCGGGGACACTCGACCGGGAGGAAACGCGTGTAGGACTTCGCCCGTGAAAGAAATCGTTCCGCCCGTAGGAACGACGAGCGATACCAAAGTTTATGAGGAAGCGGATTATACGAGAATAGTAGCAGCGGTGTCGACCGCCGTGAAACTCACCGTCGCTTGAAAGGCTTTCGTTAGGTTAGGTTCTCGCTACGGAGCAGTCGCGGCGATCACGGGGGGATCCGAGAGACGCCGGTTTCACGAAATTCACATGTTGTCGCGGGCGACGGCCTAGCCGGGAACGTTTCCGGATCCTCCTGTGTTTACGAAGCTGCTACGAACCACCATTACAGGGATTGCGAATCACTATGGCGCTCCGGACTCCGGACTACTCCGGGGCCTCCGGAGCGAGGCGCGTGCGCAACCATGACGGACGAGTATCTAGATACCCTTTGGACTTTACATGATTAGAGCTTTAAAACATGATCTCTCTCGCGCAGAAAGAGCGCATTTTTTTTTAATGATATAATTATCATTTGTAATCAATACAATTTTATGACGCGAATAAAATGCGATAAAACACAGCGATATCTCGTTAGATATTGATATGTTACTCATTTATTATTCATGTATACAATTCTTAAATAATAAATCAACTTGATAAAGGAAATTTTAGAATCTGTATCTGCATTGTATGCCAGAATTATTATTGGCGTACACCTCTTAAATAATAAATCCAATTGATATGGGAAATCTTAGGATCTGTGCTGCATATCAGAAGTTTTCCAGTTACTGGATAACCGTCGTTTTCCAGTTCTATCTTACTGTTTGACGTATCTTTTAAGCGAACGATGATAGGGACCACCTTGCGATATTTATTCATGTTAATGTGTTGTTAGATCGTAATAATTAATAAATCTGATAAATCATAAGATTACGTGGTATTGAAATAACTAACAATTAAAATAAATTCTATTAATTACAAATTATTAATAAGTGAATTTTTATAAAAGACTCCTTTCTTTCCATTATTAAAAATGTTGTATAAATTATTTATATATATTAGAGCTCTCTTTCTTGAGAGATAAATAAACATTTCCAATTTCAGAGATTAATTATGATCATTCAAAAAAGATAATATAAAAATTTTGTACAATTACCTGTTTGGCTTTAATTTTGTCCAACGACGTCGTCGTTGCGAAAACTTCGGGATTGTCCAAGATAAGCTCGAAAGATTTGGTTTCTTTAAATATATTTTTGAATGGTATAGAAGCCGGCACGTCAGCGGTAACTGTATACGGTCCTTGAGGTTTCGGTAAGGAATACGTGCCGACAAGAGGAAATCTGTATATAAACAATTTAGAAACACATTCTATATATTTGACTTATTATATTCTGACTGTGCACTGAATGACGAAGCAATCAGCAAGACAGGCTTAACTCTTTGATCTCCAAACTTCTCTCGCAACTGACAATGAGTAAAGATCAAATATTTCATCAATTTTTATCTAATCGGTTAATCTAACACATAAACCAAAGAATTTTTATTATTTGAAGGAATTTCTGGAGATCCTAAAAATCTAGTTTGTCAATTACAATCGCATACAGACTTGAGTCCTTGAAGAACTATGCGATAGGCTATCGCAACATATGTCTCTCGAGTTTAATTCGATGTTAGAATCACGAAGGATTAAGCCATCTTAATTGCGAATTATCGTACACAAATTCGCCGGCAATCTCGGATGTGGCTGTCAAAGTAGCGGAGATGTTGTCGACGTCGCAGGGCTCGTAAGTTACATCGAATGCAGCATTCTTCAAAGCTGGCACCTCGACGTTCTTCGGAGTCGTGAAGCATTCGTTATTCACCTAAACCGAGAATGAGATTTTTCTAACGATTGTTATGGCAAAAAGAAAATATAAGAGGAAACGTTTTATGCTCACCTTGATGGCGAACACCGCAGTCTTTCGGGCGTGATTGCTTATAGTCAGAGAGAAGGTGGTGGAACCGCCGAGTACCGCGACGACGTGAGTCGTTTTCTCCGCGGGTGCTGGTATCGCTCGCAATCGCAGCTCATAGGGAAACAGTCCGAGCTCCTCGCAGTTGATGTCCAAGTTTACCGCGGTTTCCTCGGCAGGGTGTAAAGGACGATACTCAACACCGATGGTTTCCTGTCACATTCACGGCGATCGTTATCGTTATTTGTTTGCCACGATTAAATTAATTTACAAGTTGCGGATGTAATTCCTTTATTATATTAACCCTTTGCCATGTCGATATATAACGTATTGCGGTAGCCTATCGCATAATTTTTCAAGCATTCAAATAGCGATTATAATCGGCAAACTATATTTTAAAAGATCTCCATAGATTTCTCCAAGTAATACAAATTTTTGAATGTTTATTTATGTATTTATTTATTTAGATACAGCTAATAGTTTGGACCGGAAGGAGTTAATATTTTAATGCACTTTCAGGAAAATTGAACTTAATTGGGTATAACTTTCAACATATTATCGACAAAATCCGATGACTAACGCTGTGTAAGGGTGCTACAAGCTTTGGTACGTCGTAGATCATGATGCAGGGATGCTGACAGTTTGCCGTA
>NW_020228058.1:0-2569 GCF_003070985.1 Temnothorax curvispinosus
AACAGCTAGAAAGTGAATAGACAACAAATTCGCGTTTTGCGCAATACGTTCACATATGTCTTAATTTTATGTATAAAATATACTTTGTATGTATTATTAATCAATATTTTATGCTGTGTATCGTAGCTCCAACTGTATCGCGCATGTTAAATTATGCAGTGGGCGACGAGGTATTTCGAAAGGGTATCACCAAGTATTTCGCTACAAAGTAAGTACATATGTATAATGTAGTCTATTATAGTTATCACATATAGCAACATTAAATATCATAAGTATAATGTTTCTTGCATTCACGTTGGAAAATATAGTACGCCAAAAAATATAGAAAGTATATCAGAAATACAAACTTATGCATTCAATATTCAATGTTATTCGATTAGAAAGAGACCATACTTACTCCTTAACTATAATTTGACTAAGCTAGTTTTAAGTTATATTCTTAGTTCCCACATGTGTATTAATTAAATTATACATTAATACTCACGTTTGATTATGTAATAGTAAATTTAAATACATACGACATATGTGTTATAGCTATTTTCTTTAGGCAAAATATGGCGGTCACTCCCGATGATTTGGGGAGTGCTATACAAAGTGCTAAAGACGATGCTTCTTGGGTTTCTTATATGCGAGATCAAAAATTCAGAATAAAAGAAGTGATGGATACGTGGATAGTCCAAAATCGTTATCCTGTGCTGAATGTAACGATGAATTACGAAACTGGTGAAGTGGCAATAACACAAAAATGTTTCCACGCAACTGAAGATATCAATAATAAATGGTAGATACCCATATCCTACACCGTTCCGGATTTTTCCAATACTATGCTCAATAATCGGTTAAAACCAGATGAAACTCTTAAAGTGCAAATTAATACAAGAGATTGGATTATTGTCAATCTACAACAAACTGGTATAAATCTATAAATTTTACGCTCTTTTATATCTAAATCTTATTTGCTTTATTAACACGAAAGTTTTACATTATATTCAAGTTCTTAATGTATTTTTATTAAAAAGAAGCTTCAAGATTTATATAATTATAATGTTCTTCGATACATTGGTGAATTACATTGGTAATTACACAATGGTAGAAATAAACGTGCATGTTAATTAACATTAATACAAATAGACATAAGGGGAAGTGGGGAGCAAGTTCGCCGACGATTTTTATGATAGGGAATGTTTTAACAAAACATTATATATATATATATATATATATACATATATATATATATATATAATATATATATTCCGCAGCTAAGGGACTAAATACATTTATATGCATACTATGTATTGTTATTATCTATATGTTAAATAAAAAATTATATTGTATGAAATGGCTGCATAAAAATAAATTACTACATATTATTGATAAACATCTTTAACATCCTAATCTGTTTCAGGTGAAAAGATTCGCAGAAACTTTTTTTTCATCAAGATCCAAACGCCTTGTCAAACTATAATAGTTATTTTAATTACTAAAGCTATTACTTAATGTTGAAAGTAGCTAATTCTGCTATTCTTCCTTAACTTAAACGTACTATACTTGAGATATATTTGAGGTAATCACTACATCATTAATATTAGTATTAGGATTACTGATGCTAAGAGGCTTACAAGCATCCATCAAAATTCTTAAGTCTTCGTCATTCAGGTAACTAAATATTTTTTCAGTACAGTCATGTGGTAACTCAGGAAAGTTGTTAAAGAGAAGATGGAAAACTTTATTGCCTTGTTTAAGTAACTCTTTTCTTTCCATACCCTTTCTGAAATGACTTCCTATCATACTAGCGTATATTGGAAATTTGGTTTTATAGTCGTCTGATTTTAAAACCAGCACTATATTTTCATTCCTCATATATATTGCTAATGAGCTTGTACCTTTTGCCAAGATATCATAAAATGAGATATTAGTATTATTAATCTTCTCACTCTTCATGCTTGCTATTTCTTCCTCACAATCATCCTGAAAATCACTTATTTCATCACTGCTACTCATTGATAGTAAATTTTTTTTACTTACATATAAATTTGCGGTTTTCATTTTAACTATGTGGCGTTTAATAGCTTCAGCAGTTACTGCACGCGAACACATACGACAATCAGGATCGTGGCCCCACGTGATACCACGATCGGAATAATCATCATCATCATAATCATCATCAGAGTCATTATAGCTGCTGATATAATGGGATGCAGCCATAGCATAATCAAGAGGTGTACAATTATTTCTACTCGTAATATTAATATCAGAACCATATTCCAGAAGAGTTGCAACAACTTCTGTACGTCCTTCTTGAGAAGCAATATGAAGTGCTGTTCTGCCATACTCATCTCTAGAGTTAATATCAGCACCAAATTTCAAGATAGTCTCAATAATTTCCCGATAACCTTTTTCAGCACCTAAGTGCAGTGGTGTGATGTCATTTTTCATTTTAGAATCAACTTTGGCACCGCATTTTAGCAATACTTTTACAACCTTTTTATGACCCTCCTGAGTTGCAATGTGCAATGCAGTGGTCCCATCCTTTTGCTTAGCATTTACATTAGCTCCTTTATTCAAAAGC
>NW_020228059.1:0-1305 GCF_003070985.1 Temnothorax curvispinosus
TGAACTGTGCAAGAGAAGTTCAGCTAAAAAGAACAGGCCTATAAACATGTATGAAACAGCACCATTTAATTTAAAATTTGCAACGTAAAGAGGTTTCTTCGCAGCTCCGAATGCAATTGCTCCAAAGATATCGCATTCGACGACGAAGAAACATTGAAATGCGACACATTTCAGTCAAGGTTCTGACAAGCGATAAAACTTGCATGACAAATGACACTTAAAAATTTTCTACGTAAACACACACGCACTCAACACATACTACGTTTACGCAAGCGTTACTTCTGTAGCGTTTACTCCGCGTAAACGAGTGAATTATCGTAAGTTACTACAGAAGTAACGCTCGCGTAAACGTAAGTAGTAGTAACATACATAAATGTACAGATAAAATGATCTGTTTATTTTCGTTTTTTTTTTCTTTTTTTAATTTCTTCTCGCAAATTTGCTTTCACATACAGATACAGTGATATATCAATATTAAATCGTATTTTTACCATTACGGTCAAAGAAGCTGATGTAAGGTATATCAAGTGTAATGCACCATCCAATTATACGCACACAGTCCAGGATGGACTCGTCGCACAGTCCGAGCACGATCACCAGGTGCTTAGGTATCTTGTTGGCTTTCGCGAGCGTGCGGACGAGCGTGTCGAGCTCCGCCGTAGTGCCCGCGCGCCAGGGCTCCGTGAACCACCGGTACGTCGCGTCGCACGCATAACGGATCGCGGTATACAGGTTATGAAAAAGATGCGCGAGCGCTAACAGCGTACGTAGGAGCACGTTTGCCACGTTCACGTTCATCCTGCTGCCGCGCGATCGCGTGTCTATACAACATAATCGGCTGTGAGGCACCGATTGGGCAGCGACGGTACGCGACGGTCAGCAACGGTCCTTCGGAGCGCGCCTGGAACAGTGGAACCTGGAAGTGTCACGAGATCCATGTGATCCGTGCCCGCCGCCCGCCAGCGGCGCCAGCCTCCACTCAGCCACCCACAAGCTCCCAGCCAGCGACCTCTACAGTAATGAAACTTACGATACATGAAAAAAATCTGCTTAATTTGCTCCTTCATAATATGCATGTTTCATAATTTGCTCCATTTTACTTTTTTTATAAATAAATGATAAAGTTAGTAACAATGAAAACGTTAATGTAAGCGAAAATCATTAGAATTTGTAGATTCGCAAGGTACAGAAAAATTGCTCCCTTTTCGTTTGAATTTGCTCCACCTTTACAAACTAATTACACAGATTAATAGATCTGTGAGTAAGTTTCCACCGAGGGTTCGTACTGGGTCAGAGTCGGGTCAG
>NW_020228060.1:0-4541 GCF_003070985.1 Temnothorax curvispinosus
CAATATTTGTAAATACGATTACATTATTTTTAAAAGAAATCAGTTGTTTTCACGGCTACTTGAAATCAGTTGTTTTCACGGCTATTCAAAATCAGTTGTTTTCACGGCTATTCAAAATCAGTTGTTTTCACGCCTATTCAAAATCAGTAAGTAAATCATGACTTTTCAGTAAGTTTCAAATTATTATTTAACAACACCTTACTTTTAGGTTGTATCTAATTTTTCCGTATTCATCAATGGATCGTTTAAGTTTTAATGAATTAGCTGATATGCATCTTATGTATGGTCTTGCTCAAAGTAATGCTGCCGAGGCAAGAAGATTAGACATCCAGTCTTTTCCAAATCGAGATGTACCGGGAATAGCGTCTTTTCGAAATGTAGACAGAAACTTGAGAGAATTTGGTAATTGTAATTAAAAAAAATTGAAAATAAAAATTTACGATTTTTGAACATAAAAGTGGCTATAACTTGGAAACGGCTCATTTCCGGACCTGTTTGTATGAACTTTTTTGCTTGTTTTTGGGTCCCGAATCACCTCCCGAAGTGGAGTAGGCGATTTTTCGGACACCCTGTATATATATATATATATATTTGTACTTACAAATATAGGGTGATTTGATGGCGAATCTCAGAACACGTGCAGCAGCGGTCTCACAAAATCTGTCCTTCGCCAGAGAATCTCTCTACGAGGACGAATCTCCGAATATGTGCAGCAGCGATCTCAAGAAATCTGTCCTTCAACAGGGTATCTCTCGTACGAGGGCGAACTCAGAACACGTGCAACAGCAGCGAACGCGAGATTATCTCGGAGAAATATTAGGAACGTCGTCACTCGGGATCACTCGGGATCCGTGTTTTTCACAATTCACACCGAACATTAGAACAACGGCACTTCAGTTTCACTTTTCCTTTTCGACTTCGTGCCCGATCGACAGTCTTCGGCTTGCTTCGGCTTCTCATTCCTGCCTGGCCCTGCCACCATGACGTTTCTTCCCTTCTCCTACTACTTTCACCCCCGTGGTCAGTGACGCACTAGAGAGAAACCTGAGAGAGGCCATCCCGGCCTTTTTCGTGGGGACGCATAGGGATCCTTTAATGAGGGATAAGACACCGAAGGTGCAGGATGCGGATTGGTCGTCCGCCATTAATGGGATACTTCCGCTTTGAGTATATTTTAGTAAAGATAGCTAGTGTATAGTATATGTCACTAATGGCCGCAGGGGAAGTGATCAAAACAGGCCGCGTATTGTTCTCTAAAAAGAGGCAAGAAGAAATATAAGAAATATTATAACTGATAAAGTGAGAAAAAATAAAAGTGTAAGTATTGTACATACTTAATACATCCAATTTTATTACAATTGATTTTATATTATCATTTAACACTGAAATGAGAATACATAACTTCAACTATAAATCATCAAATTAACTAATATTGATAAATATAAATTTATTTTAGAAAATGCGATATTGCGAAGCAGTTAATTGTGGCAATTCAAGTAAAAAAGGCTTCAAAATGTGCCATTTTCCTACCTCTCCGAACCGAAGAGCAAAATGGATAAAAAATGTGGGGCGTGATAACTGGTCTCCTAAAAAGTATTCAACATTATGTGATATATTCAAGTTTTTTGTGATTTGAGTTTACTTATATTTAACTTATTTCTTATTCTAGAAACATTTTTCGGATAAAATGTGGGAAAATGCACAAAAAATTGAAAAAAAAAAAAAATTAAAGCCAACAGCAGTTCCCAATCGTTTTGACCAGCCAACTCTTCCTTTATCTTTACTTATAACAATTTTAGGTAATTATTTATACTATTAGAACAATAATCATAAAAAGATTGGCAAGTAAATGATATTACTTTCATTTCATTTTAGAAGTGTATATTGAAGAACAAACTTCAAACAATCATTCTGAACACAATTAATCTTTTTCGATATTTTTGTCTGACATCTAATGCAGTTAAGGAAGTATTTTTTATACCTGCATGTTTTATTTGTTATTGATATTATTTATTAATAATATTCAATTTTCATTAATTCATTTTTATTGTTATTTTCAGGCAAAAATATCCCAAGAACGTGTTAATGAAATCATGCAGACCATTATTATTCGTCATACATGAATTTTCAACATTAAAATCAACAAGATTTTTTGTATTCATAATTTTTTGCGTTTTTTGAACACGAACAAAAATGTCTATAATTTAAATTCCGTTTAATTATAAATAATTTTAAATTGTACATATCATTTCAAATTGTCAGAAAATTGTTCATATTTGTCTTATTTGAGCGAAGCAAAAACTAATACTTCTCTCAAGAAATCACGCTTTTGTCTTATTAAAGAAATAAAAATGTTTTCTTTATTTTATTCTTAAATTATTTAAAAACTACTGAACCCATTGGATTACAAATCCTCTTTCTGAACCCTCAAAACATGGAGATGTATTATGAATACAATTTTTGTTAATTAAACTACTGATTGTAATATTTTCCTTATTTTCTAAAAAGTTTTAATTTTCAGAGCTGGAAGTTAATAATATACATTTGCTCAGACTATCGCGTCAACACATTTTTAGTATAAAAATAATTTTCAAAATTGTTCTGTTTTTTTATTTATTTATTGAATTTACAAATTTGCTATATAAAAACTTTTAAATTTATACAAAAAATTATTTATTGCATTGTTTACTGCATTTATTAACTTTTTGTGATACATTAAATTTATCAGTATTTATTGTTTGTTACTATTTACTCAATTTCTTAATTTACTGAATTTATTTTATTTAATTAAATTTTATTTATTGCTTCAATTTAATTGAATTAATTCCTCAATTTGAATTGAATTTATGTAGACATATTTTCGATACAGTTATTTTATTTTATTCAAAAGTGACGCGTAATATGCCTGCCGTCACTTCCGCTCCCATTAATGGCGGCTTTGTCTCATCCCTCATTAAAGGATCCCTAGGGACGCATTTTCCGACGCGCCGCCTAAGAAAGTGCAACTCAACTACGTTGTTTCGCTCGGTAAAACCAAAAATTTTTTATACAGGAAAAAGTGTGGCTATCGTCTGAACTAGAACTAAACTAAATATTTTCATTTTGGCGGCTTTTTTATTAAAAATATTATAACTTTTTTTAAAATTTTGGAATTATTTTATTAAAAGAAAAAAACTAATAAACGTATAATGTTTATTCTAGTTCAGACGGCAGTCACACTTCTTCTGAATAAGAAAATTTTTGGTTTTTGCGTTTCTGATACCTAGAACAGTTAGAATCATTTACATCGTCTGTCATTTATACTTATTCTAGTAAACAGGATATAACATAAAAAAGAGCATTTTTGTTACTTAAAAAATAAAAATATATTCTCAAAATAAAGTTAAAAGAACATGAAAAGTTTAACGTTATTTGGTTTCTCCGTTTTCCTACAAAAAATTCATGAAAAATACCTATTTTCACGACCTTTCAAATCAGAATACTCCCTTAATTTATTATTGGTTATTAATATATTGTTGGTAATTACATATAAGTAATTAGAAAACATATAGTACAAAATAGTTTCAATATTTAAATTATTAGAAAAATATAGGAAGAGCGCAATTATTTTATCGTGGTTCGATAATAACATATGTACCGCCTTTTACTGCGAGAGCAAATAATTTTTCGTTGAAAATAAACGGCACTGCAGTCTAGGTATGAGGTTTGAACTTGTTACATATATTTGTATGATATTGTTACAAAACGTACAAAAATTAAAGTATGTAATAAATTAGAATATAATAAATATGTAATATAATAATTATTATAGACTATATTTCATTATTAATATGCATTAAAATACGAAACAAATTATTTTTTGCAAAAATTAATAAAGCGTATCACCCAACGTGGTTCAAATTACTCTATAAAAATTTACCTTCAAATGTTATAACATTAAACTTAATATAAATAAACAAAATTTGTTAGAATCACGTTGTAAAATTTAGCATTACAACTCAACAAGAACAAAGTTTAGTTATATTTAATAGTTTTCAAGTTATCTTATAAAAGGTTTAGAGTGGTTTGAATTACTCCATCTTCCTCTAATTAATATTTTCAAAAATAACTGTTTCATGTGTATGTAACAGTTTTTTTTACGTTTACCCGCAAACATATATACTGCAATTTGGCTGTTAAAAAACACTTGAGACACCTTGTACATTCTTCAAATATAAGCCAAAAATAGAAATATTTTTAATTCACGTAAGAGCACAATTATTTTATCGTGGCTCGATAACGAGGTATACACCACCCTTCACTGCGAGGCCGAAAGATTTTTCGTTGAAAATGAAAGGTACCGCAGTCTGGGAATGCGGTTTAAACCTATATTTTGAAAGAAGACTTACGAGTCCGATTTTGGTTTGTATATTGCCAAATGGTTCACCTAAAAATTAATAATGGATAAAACTTATATATAAAACGTTTGCATGGTAACCTATTATAGATTTAGCAAGTTCTTTTTTATCAATATAAAAAATATTTACTCATTTTTGCATTGA
>NW_020228061.1:0-5343 GCF_003070985.1 Temnothorax curvispinosus
GGCGTAAGATGCGTATGCGTAACTTGCGTCAGCCAATCAAATCGTCTTAGTATTTAATCGTATCATACGCGTATAGTAGCTGAGACGATTTGATTGGCTGACGCAAGTTACGCATACGCATCTTACGCCCCATGTGAAACCAGCCTTAGTGATCCGCTTATTACTTGACCCTGTATGTATACACACATATAAGATACCTGATACCACATGGTATTTCCAAGGATTCAATAAACAAACTTGGTATTTCCAAGGAAATGATTCAATAAACAAACTTGTATTAGGCAGTGTATTATTGTTTATCACATTATTTATTATATTTTTATTTAATTTTGTAAAGATTAAACCTGTATAAACAAACTTAACCTCTAACTACCTGCCAAATATGACATGTGAGCAATAAAGCAGACCAGCGCGCGCAATAACATCGTGCACGACTTCTTCTTCTTCTTCTTTGTTTTTTATTGACTCCTGCCACTTTCCAGAGAGCAAGATGGCCAAATTAGTCCACTGTATGGTGATTTTGCCGGTATTGCCACATGAGATGTCTTCGGCAGTAAAAATTGAAACTCGCGACGGGAGCTTGATTTTAAGGTTTTGTTTTAATTGCGGAGAGTAGCACGAAGCTCCTACCCAACTGTACGTGTTAATTTTTGAACCGTCGGTATAAAAAACAACGGTTATCTTTGATAACCGAACTGAAGGCTTGGTGGAAGACGTTCTGAACAGATGATTTGGGGATGTCATTGATTAATTCTAAGAAGTCAGAACCAGGATAGTATATACTGGGGGAGAATAAAATGGTCTCGTAGGAATGTTGGAAAGAAGAAGGGGCAACAGCGATATGCATAAGCGGCTGTAGTGCTTTAATGGAAAGGAAGGCCTTAAATAAAGGGAATTTGCTCTGGCAGTACTCGAGCTCCTGGGGGTTGTCCCGAGAGGAAAGTAAAAGTTGAAACATACTTTCTGTGACTGGGTGATTGCTAATTGAGAAGGTTTTGATCAAATATTTGTTAGCCAGAAGTTGAAGTCGTATCTTAAGCGGAGGCTCTTTAGCTTTGGCGAACATGGTATTCACGGGAGTGGAAATGCGATATCCCAGACAAGCCCTGATGGCTTTGTTCTGGATAATTTCGAGGCGGTGAAATTTTGGAGTAGACCTGAGAGCAAAAATGTGTGAAGCATATTCAATTGAGCCGCGAAGAACAGCTCGATATATATTGAGGAGGAGCCGGGCAATGCGATCCCCACCATACCCCTCGCAGAGCTGAGATGACATCAGCAATCTTCCTGGCCTTATTGATGACCGCATCCATATACTGATTCCCGGTCAGCTTAGGGTCGAGTATAACACCCAAGAATCTGACCGATTCGGCGGGGGAGACAAAGTCAGCACCAATTTGGATTTTGAAGTCTTGCATATTGGGTATAACTTTCCGGGAAAAAAGCATTAGCTGAGTTTTTGTAGAAGATATTTCCAGGCCTCGATCGAAAAGAAAGTTGTGAATATTTTTAAAAGAAGCTTCAAGCCATCTGATCGCTTTTATAATTCGCTTGGCCGAGGCAAAGATAACGATATCGTCAGCAAATTGGAGGATTTTGACATTTGGATGGAGTAAAGAGGCGATATTTTTTATGTAAAAGTTAAATAGAAATGGGCTAAGGACTGAACCCTGTGGCGTGCCCTTACGGGAAATACGAGAAGGGGTGAGTCTGCCCTGGATGACGAACTGGACGAGCCTTTCTCTGATGAGGTTTTGGACAAACTGGCGTGTGTTTTTCGAGAATCCAGATAGGGTCATGTCATCGACCAGAATGTTGGGGATGACATTATCAAAGGCACCCTTGATGTCAATGAAGAGAGCAACTGTTGTCTTGGCATGAAGGTTATTATTATGGATTTCGGATGTAAGAATTGTAAGATTGTCGGAACAGGATCGAAACTTACGAAAGCCAAACTGATGTTCCGGTAAAAGATTGGAAGTGTCAGATTCCGCACTCCAGTGAAGACGATTCAAAATCATTTTCTCCGCCAGCTTGAGGATGCACGAGGTCAAAGCTATCGGACGAACCCCCTTACCGTGGGGTTTAGGGATCAGGTACACTAGCGAGTGATACCAAGACTCGGGAAAAGTGCCTTCAGAGAATAGATTATTAAGAATTCTAAGGAGAAGCTTTTTGAGAGAGAGAGAGGAAGGGCTTTAAGAATCTTGTAATGGAACCGATCGAAACCGGGGCTGGAGCTACTCCTAGAGGAATTTAATGCATGATGGAATTCAGGATAGAAGAAAGGGTTATCGATCCATTTTAAAGAGGGATTTTCAGATGCGGAGTTGTCGTCCGCTAGATTTTTTGGCTCCTCCGAACAGGCGGGGGAACAGATGTTCGCTATCGTTTCTTCTAAAAGTTTGTCATCAATGGAGGAGAATTCGCCAATAAGAGCTAGTTTGCGGTTGCGGAACCTTTTTATCATTCTCCAAATGAAAGGGATAGGAGTCATAAAGTTCAGAGAGCTGCAATATTGCATCGTTTCTTCCATCCCTCCCTCTTAGCTGTTCTGAGGGTTTTTCTGGTTAGGGCGATACATTTGGTAGTTGGCAACCGTGGGGTTTTTTCTATAAATCCGGCAGGCGATTTTCCTATCCCTTATGGAATCCGAGCATTCCTCGTTCCATCAGGGAAAAGGAGGGGGTCTGTTAGCAGGGTCTTTGAGGTTGCTATTTTTATCTGTTTTGGAACAGTTAGGGTACGTTCGTCTTGCTCGCTTTCACGCTGTTATCTGACGCTTAGATGCAGTAATTTTGTCCGTTCGTGTAGGACATAGGCTACGGTCAACGTGATGCTACAAATGCTTCGAAGCATTCCTCTTCTCTTTTCTTTCAATGAAGAAAGAAGGAGAAGAAGAACGCTCCAAAGCATTTGTAGCGTCACGTTGACCGTAGCCATAGCGTAGAAACGCTAACTGTAAGCCGAACGGCTGTTATTAATACTTTTGACGAGAAAAATGGCTGCTCCCGCTGTTCTGAATAATAACGCCGAATATTAGCTATAAATATTAATGAATTTTACAATATCATGTTCTCGTCTTCATCGGAGGAAAGTGAAGAGGATGATATTGAAGCTGAAATCTTACAAAATAAAAATGTTAAAAAACATGTTCATCGCCTTCAAAATTACGTAGAGGTTATCATACCTCAGTATACTAATAACCATTGCAGTTCAAATCTCATTTCAGGTAATAAATGTTTAGTTATGTATTTATTGCACTGAGAAAAAAATGTTGTAAATTTGACTAAACTCGTTTAGTTGTAGTGATTTGTTTAATGCAAATATTATATATTTAAATCAAATATACGTGAGTAATATCAAAAAATTCTGAATCTATTTAAATATAATATTTTTTGAATTAACAAATGTTAGCTTGACAGCCCGTGACCGCTGCATTTAGTTGAATCAAATAATATTTCATTGAATCTACGATTTTTTTTTCTCAGTGTGACTATAAGTAATATATTGAGAAAACAATATTTATTTATACTATGTGTGTGTGTGTGTGTCGAATTGATATAGCTACAATGTAAATACGTAATTTTTTTATTTAGAATGTTTCGTGGAACATTTGATTTTATATTAACTCTAATCAGTTCGAAATTAATAAGGGAGAAACCTGGTTACCCTATAACATCACCTGAAAAGCAGCTCTTGATTGCCATTTGGAAGATGGCAACTCTAGATTCATACAGATAAGTATATTTATTTTAGATTACAGAGAGAGGTAATTTAAAAATAAATTTTACAGATAATATATTTTAATTATATTTTCAGATCAATTTGTGAAAAGTTTAACGTAGGAAAAGCAACGGCATTAAAATCTGTCAGAAGAGTTGTCAAAGCTTTAGTTAAGGGGGTATACCACCTTTGAGCATGAAATTTAACCTTTTTTTCACGATTTATTTTAACATATAAGGAATAGAGAAATCGGAAATCGGCTTTGGGGGTCTTTTTATTATACATTGAAAATGTAAAAAAAAATTTTTATTGTACATGAAATCATGTTCGTATATATAATACACCCTGTCAAAAGAGGTTGTGTGCGTCACGCGGGTCTAGCTGGTGGACATGATTTCGGCTGACTGATATGACATAGAACAGAAATCCAAAGAAATTCTTAATCTGTGATAGATTGGCTATGGTGGTACGTAGGATTTTTGAAAAATATTGATTTTTGCGAAATTGACACTATTTTGAACAAAAATGTCCAAATTTACACTGAAAAATCGTGTATAAAATTAGTTCCCAAAAAAAAACTAACAATCCAATTAAAAAACGGCTACGTACCACCATAAAGAAGTTCATTTAGAGTAGAAAAAACTTTGGGTCATGTCAATCCGATTAAAATTGTGGGAGCTATGATGTCCACCAGTTTGAAAAATAGTGTTTTTCAAAAATCGCGTTTAAAGTTTTGCAACGAGAAAACTTGTAATTATTAGCTTCTCGCCTTTAATCGGCAATGCCTGCACCATACAGTTGTCCTTCCACATTAATCTCTTCGTCATTTGTGACCTTTCTAGTTGAAATTTGTTGTCGGCGAGCTTCTTTTGCTTCCTCAGTCATGGCGCGCTCAGCTGCGCGGATCCGGCGTTCGTCGGTTTCAATGCAGAAATTGTAGCAAGTACTTCCAATAGTCATGTTTAAAACTTGCATAATTTCCATAATGCTCCGCAAACCGTCGTTGAAATTGCAAACTGCAATATTGGCGGCAATATCGACGATTGCTTTGCTACTGTGGACCGCTTTCGGCGCCATTGACCACAGCACAGCATTAAAGCTTTCATTGCTGTTTTGTGTAAACCCGTGTACTACCATACTGTTCTGAACTATCAGGAAGCCTCAAATACTCGAAAAATAAAGTAGAAAGGAAGAACACTCGGACAGCGCTCCGAGGCTCTCTCTGCGCGCTATGGCGTTACGCACAAACATGGCTATTTTCAACATGAAAAGAGTTCCAGACTGACTTAAGGGGTTAGTACAGTGTGTTTCAGAATAATTTTCAGGAATTAATTTCTAACAAAATATTTATGAAACACCAGTAATTTTTTTTATTATTTTCTATACACATTGAAGAACGTGTCAAAATTTTGTTGCCTAACTAAATATAAAACTCGTCGAGTTAAGCCGCTTCGCGCATTCCTATGACTTTCGGATGGTGTACATGATTTCGCGAAAACCAGTCGTCTGAAACAAAAATAAAAAATATGCTCATTATCTACATTGTATTGGCTTTCGGCTGACGGAGCATTTTATTTTTTTTCATTTTTGGCGACGAGAAAAAAATTCCTGAATTTT
>NW_020228062.1:0-2954 GCF_003070985.1 Temnothorax curvispinosus
ATAATATAAAGAAATATAATAATAATAAAGTATTTTTTATACGTGCCCCTTTTTTTTGCACATTGACCTCAATTTTTTGAGGTCAAAACCAAATGTAACAGAAAAATTTCACTGACAGATTTGAATTTCAGCGGCTAAAAATCAGGAAACTATTCGAGAAATCCAATCCGCATCTGATATGTCGACCAGTATTATGTATCCCAGTAAGCAAGTAACATCAATTAACATTTAACGCGTTGCTGCAATGTAGTTGAAATGTTTCTTGCTTACTGGGATAGCTTTGATGAGTTGTTTAGTTTCAACAAAATATAAAAATTTACAACACAAACTTCACAGAAAGTTATTTAAAAACTGTGGCTATAAAAAAAATATCACAGGATTCTTTCAATTATTAACGCAGTGCAAAAACTTAAAACAGTTAAAACTTTATTGGGTGAAACTTGTTACACCTGATAAGTGTTTTACTATTTTGGAACAATGTTCAAAACTGCAAGAGTTTCATCTCTTATCCTGTAACATTGATGATTGTTTGGTTAACGAATGGAAGGAAAGATATCCGCATGTGTCCATCTATACACTTGAATGATAATTTTAATAGTTTTGTTAACTCTTTTGGGATATATATATATACATATATTATATATGTAGCAATTTACTTTTTAAAAATTATCTAGCGAACTAGATTGTAAAAGAAGTTAATGCCTAATAAAAACGAGACATCCACATTTATTTATAATTTATTTTCGAACAGTTTTATCTTCTTTTTTCTTTTTTGTAATTTGACTCTTTTGGCAGATGGTCATTTTTGCTTCCTTAAAATATAGTTGTTTAGCGAAATATTAAGGCAAACTATATTAAGGCTCTTGGGCTCTTTCCGCTATCACGTAAGATTAATGGTGACGTCAGAAGCGAGAAATGACACGCTGAGAATTCTTGCGTGCCATTTCCAAATAAAAAGATATTTGCATAAAATAAGCACTTCATATATCACTTCAGCACACTTCAAAAATACTCCGAGGTGCTCCATGATTTTTACGTCTGCTATATTACTACCAATAATGTTACCAATTGACAATAATATTTTAGATTATCTGCATAATAATCGTGCACACAGGAGATCAAATTTTAAACGAATTCTTGAAAGAGACATGCGGTTGCGGAAGAAAAACCAAGAATTTACTGACGATGTTATTAATGTAGCTTTTGCAATATTTCTAAAAAAATGAGATCATTGCCCAAAAAGTCAAATTATGAAAAAAAAAAGAAACAGAAAGAAGTATTCGAAAATAACAAAATTATAAATAAATACGACTTTTGTTTTTATTTAGGCATTAACTTCTTTTACAATCTATCTATCAATTATCAGAGCTGCAGTAGCACAGTGACGTTAAATTACGTTTTAATGAGGTCTCTAGTCGTCTCTAGACGTCTCTAGACCTCATTAAAACGTCATCTAACACTGTGCTATTATCCGAGCCTTCGTATAATGTTTTCACATGCGGATATCTCTCTATCCATTGATTTATAAATTGATTATTTATAAAACAATGTATGAGATAAAACTCCTGTAGTTTAGGAAATAGTTCCAATATAAAAGAATAATTATTAGGTATATCTATTTTCGTACATTCAAAAAATAACTTTTTTAAGTTTTTGCACTGCGCTAGTAATTCCAACTTATGATCAGTGAGGACAAAATAACCGCTCAAATAAATTTCTTGCAAGTGTTGATAAGACGAAAGTGATCTAAATAGGTCATCTGACATATCCTCATAACCGCAACTGTAACAAAAATCATATAATTAGTACAGTATTTTAATTGCGAAGAAAAAATTCATGTAACTTTTTCAAGATGCTCGCAAGAGAAGCAAACAAATTTCAATAAAGAATACAATAATGTGTATTTTAAAAGAAAATGTAGCACACACACTTACATATCAAGGGTCACTTTTTGTAAATTCTTACAGTTCTCGAGAGCATAAACACCCTGTAACGTAAGATCCCATCCCTCCAGTTCTGCCTCGTTACTAGACGATTGTCCCAACTCTATTACTTCCAAGTCGGGACACGAATTTGCCAACTCAATTATAATGAAATCAATTATAAGGTCTCCTTGAAGTCTAATCTCACGTAACCGTTGATTATTTCGCAGTATTTTGCAACAACTTTCTGTTGTTATATTTAAGCAACAGAAGTTTATATGTTCCAACTTATTTAGCCCCTCGAGATACGAAAATCCTTTGTCGTCTATTAATTCAGCAAAACTTAGATCCAATTCTAAAAAAAATTTGCATTAGTTGTTATGCAATTTACCCATAATCTTGATAATTATATACATATACTATATGCATATACCTTTCAAATTTTTGCATGTCTTTGCAATTTCCTGTAGCACAGGATTTAAATTCTGTCTTGAGGGCGTACTGCATTGACTTAATCTTAAATGCGTTACACAACTGCCACAATTATTAAGAAAGTTTACGAAATCATTAACATCAAAGTAGCTTCCTGTAAGATCTAATTGTTCCAAATATTTACATCTAGGTGTAAAATAACAAAATAATTTGCACATATATTTCTTAGATCCAATATTTCGCATGTTCAAACGTTTATAGAGTAGAGGATCCCGTGTTAAATTATCAAAGCGCATATAATTTACTTCATTCATGCGACATAATGTTATTAGATCTAAGTATTTAAATATTTTTTGTAGTATTTCATTCTGTAAAGATAGAGTATAATTAATATAATACAAAATAAATACATTAATACTCAAAGTACGAAATGTCATTGCAATAAATATTGTGATGAGAAATAGACTTCTTAGAATACTTTACAGGAAGCGCAGATAAACTGCAACGTGATAGCTCCTTGGATTCATCCGAAGAGAGTTTCATACTGTTAAGGCGAGGCGAGTATTTCTGTACCAGAGTTTGGCACTTGGTCGCAATGGC
>NW_020228062.1:2964-58447 GCF_003070985.1 Temnothorax curvispinosus
AACATTAGAATCTTGCTATTTTATATAGTAATTATATTATTAGTTATATCAAAATATTATAATCTTTTTTTTTATATATCGATATTAGAAATTGTAAAAACGTGACATTATACCGTTTGACAGATTCCTGTAATCTGTGCACTTCAATTTTCACTTCCTCAAGATTGCTACATACTTCTGTATTGCTCTTTTTCGCTAGCTCCAACTTCCCTCTACACTCGTCATCCAACTTTTGCTCTGCAAGTTCCTTCTGCGCCGTCTCTAAATTTTGCTCTGTAAGTCAACATACGATATAAAGTTCTCGGCCTTCCATTTATGCAAAATTCTTTATTTTGAGATAAATTTTGGCCATAAATTATGGCTTTCGATGTTTGAGACTAAAGAAGTTTACATTGAGTTTCGAGTAAATAACGAAAGTATTGTTAGAAGAAACCTAAATTCGAAAAAGGTACATAAAAAGTGCCGGCATTTCAGAAGTGTTAATAAAACGAGCGTCCCTCAAATATTCGAAGCTGTTAAAAATTCAAAACGGCGCGTCCAGCTTACCCAAACATTTTCGGCTGGTCTCGAAAACCGCCTTGGCGGTTATAAACTTCTCGAACTTTGCATTAAAATGCGCATTGATTTTCCTCGTTAATTCTCTCGGGATTTGCGCCAGCTCCTCCTCACTCGCGATCTCGCGAAGAACGTTGGGCTCGCTCTCCTCGACCGCTTTCAAGTCTAATGTACAATGGTAATACCTTTTATAAATAACACAATTTTTAGAAAAATTTCGTTGCAGATGAACTATATCCAAGTGTGCACTTTTTGAATCTGCTGTTAAATTATGAACATCGTCGTGGTGTGGAGAGTACATGCTGTTAATTCTTTTTAACAGATTACTTAAACTCTCGTTAGGATTTCTAGGAAGGATCAAATCTGATGTACCGATAAGCATTACAGCACCCAGTTCTATATAAGATTCACGTGAACTCTTTTTAAATGTTAGTCTGAGCATTTTGGTTTTGAAGTCGCACGGATGCGATAACGGTGGAGAAAATAATCTTGATTTCGGGGGTACAATCTGAGACAATTCATCCCACAACTGAATCCAGTGATTATTGGAATCTTGAGCCGAAATTTGAATTACGTTTCCAGGATTATATATTTCGTAAATAGAGACTCTGACTGGATATACAGCTTCATGAAACTCGATATCTTAAAAATAGAAAATGTAATTATACTCTCTTCTCAACAAAAGCGTATCTTCTTTAACAATATCGATTCGAATATTACGTACCAATATAATTATTTTCGGTCGTCATATATAGGCCTTTTGTCCACTCTTCAATTGCCTCTGTCATGGAATCGGTGTGTTGCCACGGAGATATTGAAATATCGACCTTTCTCGACTATATTAGAAAATCGAAATGTGTCAAATAGAAAATCTTGTAACATAAATTTATAGATAGCGATTACTTTGTACAGGACAATAACAGATAATACCAGGAAATACACATACATTTATTTTTCCAAAAGAACATGGCGAATGAAATTTTTCGACATAATTTAAATCATCGGGTGGTCCAATTATGTCAGAGGCAGTATAGAATATGCTACGATTCTGGTTTCTTCTCGTGATAACAAATCTTTTCTTCACAAATTGATAGACAAAGTCAACACTACCCTCTTCTGCTACGGATACTCTGCCGATGTAGGGATATTGACTACAATCGCAATTTAAATATTTGTGGGTTGTCATATTTGTTTCTCTAAAAGAAGAAATAGTTATTTGTGTAACAAGTGCCGTAAAATGAAAATTCCCGAGTGCGGAGTTTACGCACGAGCCGAAGGCTTACACACCCTATTTTATGTTGCAAGTGCCTGGAAAGTGGTCTATCACGCACGCGTAGCGTGCGTAATGGGCCACTTTCCATGCACGTGCATGTTGCATAAAAAAATATGGAGAATATATAGTAATCCTTTCTTTTTTAGTATATGCTAAAATGCATTATAATATTATATATATTTATAATTATATAGCGTTAAGATTATATGTATAATCTAACAATAAATTTATTTTGCTTCCGAGAACTCGCATTGCTATTAGTACGACTGACATTATTACATAGTCTGTAATGCATGATGATGTGTATGTTAAATATTATTATTAAATAATTTATTATTTTAAAGAAAATAACAGTTATTTTTTAATTTTGTTAATGTAGAAAAATGTTCTTTTATAAATCTGAAATATCGGGAGCTCTCTGCACGTGGCGCACACGTGCACGAGCACAAAAAAAAGAACAAAAAAATTACACAATTTACGCTTAAGACTTACGCTTAATTTCTAAATGATACACGTTATAACATGTATCATTACCACGTGGTAGTGGTGTGTTTCACACGGTAGAAGAACATACGGCATACACACGTTCACGTACACCAAAGAAAAAAAATTGCACAATTTAAATTGCTTATATGTTCGCTACACTTACGCTTACGTTTTTAAATGAATAAAATTTTTTCAAATATATTTTTTTATTTATTTAATGTATCTTTTATCTCATTTATTGATATAAGTTGTAGCGATCTAACAATAAGTCACATAAAAGATCACACAGCGAATATATGTATATAAGAATTAATTATCTACCGGAAATTTAACTCGGAACTGAATCAAAAAATTAATCAGAAAAACTAATTGTAAATCTATCGATTTTCATACTACTTACTGTTTATCAGCAAAGCAATTTTGATTTTTTCCGTATAAAATGAAAAAATCATGCAAGAGAAGAAAAATGTTGGAACACGTGGTGAACACATACTATTGCCAGAGAGAATTAAACCTGAGATCGGCCATCCGGATCATTCTTCTTCTTCTTCTTTGCGCCCCTGGGCTGCGTTCGGAAACGTCACCCCGGAAACGTCTATCTCGCTGAGATAGAAAGAGAAAGGAGTATACTCGCGTGCACTCGGGTGACGTTTTCGAACGCAGCTCTGGTGGATCTCTGGCTCAACAGGCCATGGTACCACGCTTTCCATACAAGTCAGCGGGTCCAGTGGCGGGAAGCACTGGAGCCCTCTTGTATCATCCGGATCATTCCTAGGGATCCTTTATCGGAGGATCACGTTAATCGGAGACTGTGATATCGGCCCTTAGGGCTTAAAACACCTATATTGTAGATGGACACTTAAGCCTAGGTCTACAATGCGAGTCGTAAAGTCGTGAGTCGTAAGAATTGACCAATCACCAACGAATTTGAGGAGAATAATCGACTGTGATTGGTCAATTCTTACGACTCACGACTTTACGACTCGCATTGTAAATCTAGCATTATGCTAAAGGTGCGGCCCCATGGACTAATATTTTCCGCGTAAAGTCCGTATCAGACTACGGATTGGGATTGAGATTGGATTGAAATTTAATCAATCAGAACAGAGAAAACTGATCTCAGGTTTAGTAAACTTTGCTCTGATTGGTCAAATTTCAATCCAATCTCAATCCCAATCCGTAGTCTGATAAGGGGATAAACGCGTATCGCGTAATCATCAATCACAAGCGTGAATATGCGTCAAAAAATGCGAAACGCTCTTCTAATTGTTCCTACCTTATCGACATCAAAACTTTGAAATTAAATTTAAAAAAAACGAGACCTGAGCGACGATTTTCCTTCTCAGAATGTTTTTTACACACAGAAATAAACAATTTTACAAAGTTGTAAGAAAATCGGAGGGGAGAGCTTTATACTAAACATTTACCTTTATTATATATTATCTCCAAATTATTTATATCATAGAAAAAAATCATGCACAAGTAAGTCGAAAGATGTATATTCATAAAAATTAATTCTATCAGAAGGTAGTCTTATACCTTCAGTGTTATTTTAGGCGTTCTTAGTTTTCTGCAAGATTGTGCGGTTTGTTTTTGAACAAAGAAAATTAAATACAGAATACATTTTTCTACCTCGCAATTGTCACATTCGCGATTACGTGAAGGAACAAGATTGATTGACAAAAATCGAGCTTTAAAGGGTAGGGCAGAGCGCCGATGCAAATACAGATAATCCGACCTCGCGACTTTTTTACACGGGATAAGCGAACGCGATAAAAAGAAAGCCTGGCGTTGATGGATGAGATCGGATTATCGACTTCTTCGATCCATAAAAAAATTTCGCCGATAGATAACCACGATGATCCAAAAAATGTCATTAGCAAAATTGTCGAAAAGGAAACACTTTTTGTTTAAAAAAAATCTAGAAAAACGGAAAAAGAGGTGTAAAATAGACGACACGAATTTTTTTGTCAAAGAGTACTATTATTGCAATTAGCGCGCATACGGCTGCGAACAGGATGACGGACTTAACGGCTTATAGAGTTGATTAACACGCAATCGGCACAGGTAAAAAGAAGGAATCTCTGGATAATTGTTAAGGCAGTTGTGTGCGAAGTTCGACAAATCATTCCTTTCTGGACGACCTGCCTATTTATCAATCGCAAGACAATTAATGACGAGTCCGTCCACGTCAATTAGACCGCAGTTACAAACGAAGTTTGATTATATGTACAACGTATATATTCTAAACATTGAAGCGGATCTCATTGAGTGAAATTAAAACAGGCAAAAAATATACAGCAAAGCGGACCAAAGGACTCCCTTTTGTGATCCTTCTTCTCGCGTGTTCCAATTTACAAAAGATTTACAGTCGCGGGATATTCGTCCCAGCTCGTCGAGCGGGACTATATTTGTTAATACCAACTATAGAACAGCGAAGAATTAATCGCTGAATTCGTCTCTGCAATATGAAAACGAAGATCGCACATTTTCTACGTAAATAACAGGCGACAAACGTGATTATAAATATTGCAACATCTTGGGCGAGTACAAAATAGATGGAATTCCTATAGAATGAAGTATATTTACAATGTCGATATCAAAAAAGTACTCGTCCATCGCTTAAAATCGCATCCCAAAATTATATTCATATTAAGAATTATAATATATATAATTAAAATATGATATATAATTCTTAATATATATTTATCATTGAAAATTGTTATAAGCCAGTTTTTTTTCGTGAAATAGATAGAGGTATATCTTCAATGAAATATCTTTAACACAGCCGACGCTCATACTTCGCGAACGCGACACCAACATTAAATCTGCCAATTCGTCTTCGATAATATATTCCGCATCGTGTAATGTGTCACGAATGTCCATCGTGTCTAAAATAATAAAGGAAATATAAAAGAAAAAGACAAGGGATAGAATAAATAACACAATTTATTATACTCCCGGTTAAACACAATCGGCGGCGGCGCAAATAAAAATCGAGAATGTTAAAATAAAACAGCGATAACGCGCAGTAGACTAACGTGTATCAGTAAAACAGTAATAAAATTTGTTATCTAGTAAAAGTAACATCTAGTAAAAGTAAGATGGTTCGAGATGGATTTGCGAAACGCAAATTCCACGTTTGGGATTATATCGGGTGATACAACGATTACCGGCGCAACTTGGAGCAAAGTTACACGCTCGAGACGTTCCTCGCTCGTGAGATCGTGAATCACGATCGATATCACGCAACGTATGAGCGTAAGCTTAAGCTAAAATCGGAGCGATAAGTTACAGGACGATAAATTACAGGAGCATTCGAAGGACACACGCACGCAGGACGCATTCTCTCTCTTTCTCGTATTTTTTCTCTCTCACTCTCTCTCCCTTTCTCACTCCCTTACAAAAATAAGTTGGACGGAACGGACAACGAGTATCCTCGTAATTTTTTTACCCCCGTTTCGAAGGCGATTAGGCCATCCGGTTGGAGGCTTGAGCTCCTCTTCCCTCGTCATTCCGCGAAAACGCTTGGCAGACTGCAATTCGCGAAAGTCTATCCGTGTTAAGAGTGCTGTCAGATGGCTCTAAGCGTGAGCAAAGTGATTTCGTATCTCGCGACCCGAGGACAACGCGAAAATATCGAGAAGATGAATATGAGAATCTACCCGTATAAAAATAGAAAACAAATCTCCTTTCGCAGTTCTCGTCGTCAAATTCTTCGTTCGTGAAAAATAGTGAATTTTCTTTCAAACCTTAATAATTTAATTCGTTTTATATTTATCTTGAATTCTGTCCGTTTCCTTTGACTTCTGCTTTTTGCGCAGGGATTATTTTTCTAATTTATTCTAGCGTCACTAGTGAATCGAAACGATTCTATTTTCTTTAACATAACGATTTACATTTTCGTCGATTTATAACGGAAATTCTTTTCCAACGTGAAAAGTCGGGGCAGAACATGGTTGCGGAGGTATGTGGTAGCAACGCGCTGTACAAAAAAAAGAAAAAAAAAAGAAATAACACGTGAGACGTAAAATTAACGAAAGAGTTGTACGCTTTATTACATAATACTTCGAGGCAACTGTTAAAGTTGTAATACCTATATCTCTTGGGCTTTGCCCTCTCATTTGTGCAACGCACGGTGTCCTTTTCCTCGAGGACGAGAAAACGCGAAAATGCAGGTCTTGCTATGCGGAGGACGATCGCACGATCGAGTATTGCACTATATGTAATAAATAATCCTCTATTGGCAGCAATATCAGGATCGCCTCTCGTTACGTTGGAAGGGAAAGCTGAACGATCGACTTAATTAACAGAAGACGTGATCGACTTAATTAACGATTTAAATAAAACGTAGAATCAGCAGTAAAAGATTAACTATCACGACGACGATAACAAAAAAGAACATACACGCGAAGAGCGCCTCCAGCCACAATTATCTTGCCTCGATTTCTTCTAATTTATTACCTATTTTTAAATATTAAAAATCGTGATACGAAAAAAATCGTCGCGACAAGATTGAAAGGCAGCGAGTGACGTTAATCCTCGTCGCAAATTGAATTCCAAAAATATTTCGCGGAACAGATTTTCATTACGTTAGGCGGTTAGGACTCAGAACTACAAGAGCCACAGTTTGGCGCTAAATGCGCAGGAATATGACAAATAGTTCCATATAAAAAATACTTCCGCGATAAACACTATCTTGGATAATACTGATCCAATTTTCGGTGCAAGGCCGTGCGTGTAAAGTATGAAAATATACATTGCTCTTCTTTTACGTTGCAATACTATGAATGCAACGCTTTCAAATTAATACTGCTCGATCTTGTCGCGCAATCACCGCCTTTCAATTTGTCACGACGAGACACGGCGAAATCGCAAAACGGCAAAACGCAAAATGATCGCAAAACTAGACGAAAACTATCTTACAAAACAGGCGCGTATTGTCTCCAGGGATTTATTGTTGCTCCTCCATCTTCCGCGTGTTAATTAAAAATATTCATTCGGCGACAAAAATAGAGTATAAAAAATTGTTTGAAAATCCTTAAAAATGCACCTTTATATGGTGCGTATATAATAGCGGCACCGCATCGACGCTTCATCAACGACACGTTTTTGTATTTAACTCTGTGAAATATTAGGCAATCACAAAACGTCGGGACAAAATGCAGTTCATGATGTCACGGGCGCTATTGTAAAAAAAATAATTTAAACGTGAATATAAAAAACGAACGTTCGTCGATACGCGCTTTTCCCGTTCCAATTCTCGACCCTTTCCGTTCTTCTAGGCGCGTACAAGCTCTCACTTAGGCCCTTTCGCATCTTACATTTTACGATTTTGTCTCTCCGTGGGGTCAAGGTATCTACGTTAGGATTGTTTTATTAGTAAACGGACGTAAATACCTCTTGCAAAAATACAATCTCTCTCATACGCTAAGAAAGGTCCGTTACATGCTACGTTACACTTCGTTATTCGCTTAGTCGCATTAATTATCGTCTCCACGGACTTTAGACTGATTCCAGCCGAAATGTTCGATAATAGTGTGTGACCTGTGGCAAGAAAGGCGCAAAACATCGTTCAGCGAGACTTTATTTTGTGCTGCCCGAACGAATCGACGCTCGTTCGGAACATTTCCCAGCTAATTTCTATCTGCGAATCGGAAATCGGTATACTGATGCATCGGGATTTGGCGAATCCATTTCTTATTCTTGTTTAGTTATTGCTTTGTTTTTAGAATTAAAGATCTTGTTAATTGACGCGCGTAGAGATACGAATACTCCCAATAGAAAAAGCGCGTTTAATTTTAATACTTTTCTCACGCGGATCATTCCACTTAATTTAATTTGTTCTTTAAAGACTCCGATATGTGCTTTTATTATTGTTTTAAAAATATCATGTTAATAACATGAATATATTCCTAGACTTCCTAACAACAATTCAAACTTAACCGATTTCGACTTAAAAAGATCAGAGAGAAAAAATCCTAAAAATATCTTTAAAGAACCATGGTTTTTTTAAACTGGTAAAATTGATTTAATCCTGATGTTTCAGTATAATATTAGATATGTTTGGCGACAATATGTCTCTCCTCGCTTTCACCCGCCTCTCATTTAACTCCGCAAACTTTTCTTCATTTAGATTTCTTTCCTTGCCTTCACCGACGCTCCCTCTTTCTTTTTTTTTTTTCATCTATGATGACTTGTTACCGTTCAGCAACTAAGTAACGAACGTATCGCAATTTTGTTCACTTTCTTTGAGAATCGGTGCGCGACTGCGGAGATGACAACGACAAGGAGAAGGTGATGGCAAGTGGATCGACCGAAGACGACGGAAGAAATCGACAGCAGCAGGAAACTTCACGAGCCACGCATTTTCACGAACGTTTCCTCAACGGTATATCGTGATCTTGTTGCTACTCCTCAACAGAGTTTGTCTCGCTTCCATTTGGCGGCCACAACGCGGCCTTCGTTTCGTCACTGCTGGGCCGATGATCATCGGGAGGAAACCGACGTCGGTCGTCGACCGACGATACTGGCGGTCGAATTCACGAGGGTCTCAGACAACGCCGCTCTCGAGGTCACTCGAGGCTCCTGATGAGCACGGCCAGTTCGCGGAACGAGGCGCCGAGTTTGCCGGGCGTCGATTGCTTCTTTAGCAGGACTGCCCGTATCGCCGAAAGCTTCTCGTAGCAGGAAAGGCACTTGTGATACCTGGAAAGAGAAGAAGAGAAACCGCTCGTTAAGTTTCCGCGCCGAAGACAGAGTGACAACGATGTTACCTCGCATCCAGAAAATATTATCTTATTTTTCTTAGCATTATTAAGTATAATACGATACTTGAGTATATTTTCTTCTCGCTAATAAAATCAGGGGAAGTAAATTATTCGAACAAAAATACCTAGATATCTAGCATAGTAAAATATATAGTAAAGAACTCACCGTTCCTCTCGCGACACGTCGACGCCGATTGTGTGAAGGGGTGCCTCCACATTAGACTTTATCACTGGGGCGAAATTACGAAGAATAAGTCTCAATGCCGAGCAAGCTACAGTTATATACCTGAAACAAACAATTTTGGCAAAATATAATATATTTAATAATAATAGATAAATTATATATATCATACGGATTAATCTTAAATTTTCAAGATTATTTATACACATGCAGATTGAAGAACAATATTTTTGCGTCTAATTAATCCAATTAAATTTATTAATTTTGATCAAATGATTTATCACTTGTGTCTACCTATATGTCTCTGTTAAAACTTGAAATACGTCTAACATTAAAACAAATTATAAATAAACTATAAATGAACTGAGAAATAAATTACGTAATAAATTAATTATATGTATATATTACATATATTTCAGCTATTTTAATTATAAGAAATGAATGAAACGAGCGAGATTCCATATTATGCAATTTATAACTCGTTCGTCTAGGAATAACTTGGGCGTTCAGGATAAAAACAATCGTGGAATGAGAATGGAAGCCCGTCTCCCAACATTGGTCTGGTCACGCCTGGTCCGTTCGGTAAAACGGGCGTTATTAGGCCTGCTAACGACGCCAATAAATAACGAAAGGCACGGAAGGCTTGCCTGCACGATTCAGCACGCTCTCGCTTTCGGACGGACGGGCGATAAAGGGTTCGAGCTCCCGTTTGAATCGGCGAGACGAATCGCAAACGGTCTCATGAATGCAACGCGCGCGACGCCGATCAACAATACCCCGTGTAATGCACCGTACACCAGTTACGGCAATTCAAATTTTATGCGATTTGTAACAAAATGTGAAACCGATACGAGAATAGTCGAGTAGGCCTCGAGACAAGCGTCTTTTCATGGACTTTTCAAGTAAAATCACCTAATATTTAAAATAATAATTAATTGATTTAGATATAATAATTTAAGCATCGTTGAATATAAAAAAAAATAATTTTTTAATCCTTCTTCTTGAGAATAAAATAGGGAAATAAGTTCCTAGCTGCAGAATCTCATTAACTTAAATTTCGCAAGTTAATTAATATTCTTTATGAGCTCAATAATCCTCCTATACTTTGCCAAATAATTTCCAACGTTTTACATCAGCAAGAAACGCGTTTTCTTTTCGGAATCAGCGGTGATCTATACAGGGATGGAGATAGGCGTTGAAGGGGGTGCGAGAAGCGATCGCGAAATTGGAAAACGATCGGGCGGGGCGCGAGCCCTTCCCCTGACACGTGACACGCGTCTAGACATTCTGGCCGACGATCCCTTTTTTTTTCTCACGAAGCATCGGGTCCAGGACGAAAAGCCGCGACGAACGAGCCGTGAAAATGACGAGCGAGCAAACGACTATATGCAAACCGCCACTTTACATAATAAGTCGTCCAAGATGTGTATATTTGTCACCGCGTTGTCAATTTCACAGTACAAAATGCTATCGCTCCTCGAAATGTGCGAATCCAACAAACAAACATACCGAGTTTTCCTTGTTTCCGTTTTGCTATATATTCTACTGTGTGTATCTTAGAAATATTTTTTCACTAAAATAACAATTTTCAGAATTGATTATTCCTGCATGATAATTAGATGGAAAATTATGTTAAGAATAATTTTTTTCACGTTAAATACTGAAATAATTAAGTAGTAAAGTAGTCGTAAAAATTTTCAGATAAAGACTAACAATAAGTTAACAAGATAATATATCCCATTGTTAAAGCTTTTACACTTATACAATTATATTGCATAAACTTATTATATATTATAAACTTATTACGATTATGTATATATTTATTAAATATAATTATATAATTTCCGAGCAGAGAATGGCAGGTACTAACAAATGGCTCGACGACCTCGCTATTACGAGTGACTGCGAACGACAGCTGCTGAGCGGCGGATAATTAGTTTGAATTCACTTTTCACGGTATTAAATACATACGCGCGGGATGTTAATACGCGACTGCTATTAACCGGTTCACTGAAATTACTCCAGGCAATCGGCACGAGTGGTCCAATTAACACAACAGCTTATTTTCTGAAATCAAACTGTCGCAGAAGTCTTTTCTTTTTTTTTAATAGTCTAAAGATATTTGCAAACTAGAAATTATAAGAAATTCTTTCAGATATAATCTCAAGTTCTCGGAAAAATTTAAATTACAATTAGCAAGACAATATACAGGGTGATAATTGAGAAGTTACTCAAACTAAATTACTGTTATTTTGTAATGATGAGCGAACACAATGAGACAAATTAAACCTAACGTTATACTGTATAATTACCCGCTGTGTAACAAATACATATACAACTTGACAGGAGAAGACAAGGGTCCCAAGATAGATGGAAAAAGAAGAAACGGGAAACTCGTTAGAGCATTTGGTGTTCGATCGAAGCCTAATTTTGGGGAAACCCTTACAGGTTCATCGGAAGTTGCACGACCGATCTGCTGCTCGATACGACTAATTAATCGTTAAATCAATATAAAAATGATTTGCGGTCCGATCGGATCGAGATTGCAGGTGTAAAAAATTGATTGTAGCATAAGAAGATTGTAGCGTCAATTTTTCTGACAAAAAATAAAAATTTGTGACAAATATTATTATTCGCTAATAATAAAATAAAATAAAAATCTAATGATATATATTTATATATTATAATAAATTTAAAAATATATAATTAACAAGTATGTAAAATTAGTCAGATCAAAATAATGCCATGCTAACTTTTTAAATAGAGATAAATAAACCAGATAAATAAACTAACTTCTATATAAAATATTTTGATGAAAATTTAACGCAAAATTAAATTATAATTAGGCTTCTAAAATCCACATGAGTGATCGCAGATCATTATATATCCTGATAATGAGAGGGCAGATTCTTGCGAGGCAACACGTGCGCGAGGAATAAAGGCTGAGGGTGAGTAATGGTAGCCCACAATAAAACGCGGAAGGAAACAGTCGTTCTTCGTCACGACAAAGCAACAGCTTGGAACTGAGGGCAGTCGGTTAATCGCCCACTTTCGTACGTCAAACGAACGTAAAAGACAAGCCCCCTCCTCCTCACTCGGATTTATAGTCGAACGGTCAGGAAGTGGCGCGTATCTGACGAGAAACCGTTTAAATTTGTAGTTATGGGACGTAACGGTAATATAAAACTTTACCTCGAATGAAATATCTCCCTTTGCTAAACGTAGTTATGATAAAACTCAGTTTTATCATTACTTCAATAATAGACCGCTCGGCGTACATCGTCGCGAAGAAAGAGTCAGCTGCTCTAATCTTTCTAGTTCAAATAATTTTCCAGATCTAGAAACCTAAATTTACGAAATTTTCTAGATTCAAAGTCTTTTTTTAAATTTTAGAAAATTTCGTACCATAAAAAATTTCTTTCTCTAGACTTGCTCATCTGAATTTTGTTATGCGTTATTCCCTCGACGTGCGTCTAACTCTCGACAAATTTTGATCGGTGACGACAGTTCGGTGTTGAAGATGACACTTGGTCGTCCTGTCCACTGTCATCGCGCTGTGCCGGCATATGCGAGCGTGGCGGCACTTCAGATTTCAATTCGTTTCGCGAACAATACAACATGGCGAGCGACACGGAGGATCGGATCCGTCGTCTCGTCGAATTTGCATCTGCCGCTATCTCCCATTGTCTCGGCTAATTTCGTACACCGCCCTAACGCTCGCCTCGGATTTCCCCGCTTCAGCAAATTAGCCATTCCCATAGTGCGGCCCCGGACCTCGCAGCACCCCCTTCTAACACGAGGGACGCGAGAGAGACCCTCTCGGAAAGGGTGTCTCCATTTTCCAATACACAAATGCCGCGCGGGGCATTTCGCCATTGAAGGTGAAGTAATCTTAGTCGATAATAGATGCAAAGCGTGCCGCGAAGAGCGATGCATATTCACCGTGTCATCTCTAAATATACACGCGTGATGCGACAATGAGACGCAGACGCGCATTGCAATCGGACGAGAATGCAAATGTGACACTAATTGTGAAGCAAATCGATCTGGAAACACGGCGAACTTGCAAGAAATATTCCGACAAAAGAAATAAGACTACATTAAAAAAAAAAAACGATACACATCACTTGCAAAATAATTAAGTTCAGCTATAAACGATAGTAACGCGATAGATTAATTCGAGGACATCGGTATGTTTCTTAGGAAATATTAATAAGAAAATGTAAAGCAGAATATTTCATACTTACATCTCATATTTACTCTGAAAGAGATCGCTGATGGGACCCAATAAGGAATTGCACAGGTCCAAGTTCCACATCGCTCTGCGAACAGAAATAAAAGGAGACAATTATAAAACCAAATACTCGCCATGTTAACTGAAATTACTGGATTGATAAGGCTACATACGGTTTTAATGTGATAATACCCAGAAGATCCACAATGACCGCCAGATCGTTCATCGCGACTGCAGATTCCACCGCGGCCTGAAATCAATATTACGTTTACATTTTTTCCCTTAACGTCTCGTACGTTTCTACGCAGAGTCAGATGGACGACTACCTTAAGATCTTTATTGTGCCAGAGAGAATATATTATTTGTAATGAGCGATGCCGACTCTTAAGTACCGCCATCATCGAATCGTGGCTGCGCATCATACTGTTCAAAACCTCGGCCTCAGACATTTCCGTCAGTACGCCCATCTGAGGATAGCCCAACGCCGTAGAACCGGTGTAACTATGCTATAAAACATAAATAAAAGAATTAAAGTTTAAGAACTTTCTAACTCTATATAAAGTAGAGAATTATTAATTTTGTAAATTCGCACGAATTTGTGGAAATGACAGGATTACCTACCGGTAAGAAATTTTCCACGTCCAAGCCGTAAGGCTTGTCGGCACTCATCGGTACCAATTCCTCCTTCTCTGCATCTTCGACGTTGGTCCTTATCTGCGAGACGCGTATGTCAACCTTGGGATTCGGTGGGACTTGAGCCTTATTAAGTAGCTTCCTTGTAGACGTGGTTGTGGAGGCGTTACGCGCCGACAGCGCGGTTGAGGTAACAAAATTTCGGTTGAGCGACGTCGACCTCGACTGCGCTGTGTTCGGCCTGTTCAACGCAGGATCCGAGGGACTATGTCTTATATTATTAATTCTGCAATAGAGAAGCCATCTTGAGTCACATAATCGTTATAGAATACAACGATTTTCTAGTACAATTAACTTTCAATCTTAACTAATTAATTTTATAAGCATTATGATAAATATATTCTACATTTTTCAGTAAAAAAAATTATTTATTTTTAAAGATTGCAATCTGAGAAAAACATTTACGCCTGGTTAAGAAATGTAACTTGGTAAACATTTATATTGCGCTCATTGATATTTACGATTTAATTTATTTCCCATAATTTGTATATTTAAAGAGAATATATCTTTATTGTCATTATTATTACAATAAAGCAATAGCAATAGAGGTACTTACTGTACAGGATAGTCGCTTTCGTATCCCTGCTCCCCGTCCCTGCTGCTCTGCCTCTTTAGGAAGTGCTTCGGAGAATCTGGGCTGGGTACTCTGTTCTTCAACTTGCCGTCGTCCATCACAGGAATTACCGCGGCCATCGGCGCAACACGCGGTGTCAGAGTTGAGTTCGACCTTTGCGGTCCTAAGGGATGAGTCGGTGCCGTCAGCGTTTGTTCGTTAGCGGCCACCCTTTTCCCTGGAAGTGGCGTGATGTTCTGCCGCAGCGGCGGTATTGATGCGAAATTTTTGGACGCTCGTTGATTCAGACCATTGTTCGCCTGTAGATTCGCCCTGATTTGGCTCGTCGACGTGATCGTGTTCCTCTGTACCGGTGGCGAGGACTTGATCGGCTGAACACGCACCGGTACCGGCTTTGTCACGGATAACGTGGGTGCCGGTGGAGACGGCGAAGAGGGGGATGGCATCGACGGCACCTCCTCGCGCTCCATCGTGTTCAGGTTCAGGTTCGACATTGAGGTAGAGAGATTTTGCAGTATCTGCGGCTGCGCCGGATCTATAATAGATTGACAATCTACTATATTCGTCCTTTTTTTCTAAGAGAACTTATTTAAGAATCTTTTAGAAGTAAAATAATAGTAATCACTCAAAGAACAAAAATCTAAGAAAAGATTGCGCTCGCCTAATTAAAACTATTAGATTTGCAAATTAAATTTATAAATAAAAAAGACTTATCTACATATTATTCAACTTTGTTGAAATTCGTATTTTAGCATGCATCATACCAAGATTTGAATTGGATATCTTATACTATATTAATATTTGATACATTGGAAAGATTCCAATGCCGTTATAGCAAAAATTTCGTTCCAAAACTTAAATGATAATTTAGTAAAACGCAATCCGTGCAAAGGTTATTGAAACTCACCTATGTCATGAGGCTCCTGGAAAGCCTCGAGGGATTCAGGAGGTGGTGTGCGAGACACTGCAACATATCATGCGCGGCATGCTCATTCACAAACTATACAGCGTTTGCATTCACATTTAGACGTGTTTGATATGTCGTGTGTGCGTTCGCGAGGTGATTGCGAGGAATTGGGTTAGATGTTAGACTGGAATTTTTGTCACACACACACGCACACTCGGTGAACAATGAGACATTACAAGGCGGATGTAGCAAATCACTTACACGCCCTACTCGGCTGAAAAATGTCCCTATACTCTGTTGTTACGTTGGGTATGTCCGCGTAAGTGGTCTCGTCCTCCGGATCGGTGCCAGATTTATCCGCCTCTTCTATCGTTCGTACGTCCAATCTGTAAATGCGTACATATGCACGTTACGGCGATCGATGTTAGAAATCTGGCGTTAAAATTAAATTCGCAGAGAAAAAAACCTACGTATGTTTCTTCAACCCGATCGGTCGTTCCCTGGAGAAGCTCTTCCTCAGAGAATTTCCATGACTGAACGGCGAGCTCACGGCGGATATTCCTCCCAGAGGTGCGATTTTTTTCAAATCGCACACGTACAGAACGACATTCGCGGTATGAAAACTCGCGCCGATCTGAAACAATTTTATGTCTTAACAAAAACGACACCGAATGAACATATTCGAGAGTTTAAAACCTAGCGTTTCGTCCTACCAATTGATTTTGAGCTACGGCTATGTCCTGGACTTTTCCCCAGCCGGTCGGTATCGTATCCAGGGTCCTACCCGGTTCCCAGCCGTAAACCTTTAAAACGTCGTGGCTACCGGCGAACAGGCATTCTCCGCCTTGACTAAAATACAGGCACCTAAAACAGCGCAATAACAAAAAAAAATTAGCATGGTGATCGGGGACGATACATGTTGTAGGATTATCGTTGTTCTGGCTCACCGGATGGCCGAAGAATGACTCTGTTCCGTGGAAGATACGAGCTGAAACGACTCTAAGTCCCAGAAGTGGACCGTTCTGTCGGCGCTACCGCTGGCTAATAGGAATTCGTGCGGATGAAATTCGACAGTTGTGGCCGGCCCTCTGTGTTCTGAAAATTCCCTTAGTTGTCTACCGGCCTTTAGGTCCCACAGCTAATTTAAAAGTAACATGAAGGTCAATGTTTTTTATCTCATATATAAAAATAGCATAGAACAAAAGAATAAAAATGTTGTAATATACAAGATGATAAGAATGCTTAACGGTAAGATAAGACGTGATAAAAATACATTTTCCTTTCGATACAATTCTAGGAAAGAATTCTGACTCACCTTGACCATTCCTTCCTCCCCAGCGCTGGCGATCCACTGCCCATCGGGACTGAATTTTAAACTATTCACAGTCATGTCGTGCCCCTTATACGTAAAAATGCAGCCTTTCCTACGGATATCCCACAGTTTAATCGCCGTGTCCAAACTCCCAGACGCTAGTAGCTCCCCGTAAGGATGGAAGTCCATGCAACGTATCCCGGATTTATGTCCCGTCAACGTTCGCGCCAGCTTGGCGTGCTCCAAGTCCCAAATCTTCAGCGCGCCAGTCTGCGAGCCAGCGCATACGAGATCTTCCGTTTGACCGAAGCGGACGCATCCTATGGGAGTGGTATGGCCACTCAGGCTCTAAAAAAAAAAAAAAGACGAGGAGCATGAATCTCATAATAGTTTCAATCTGAATTGAATAACAAATTTGAATTTAATAACAATGTTCAAGGTACTTGATGTTCAGAGCTTTCTCTTAAAGTACTACCTTATATAAAATTATATAGAGATAAGTATTTGTCGTACAAATCGTCTGTATTTAATGTTGAATTCGGCAAACGAAAACGACATTATATTGCGTAACAATTACCATAATACAGTTCTGCTTCCCGACGGCCCATAGGTTCACCTTTTTATCGTCACCGCCCGTGACCAGAACACGACCCGACTTGTGGCCTAGCGCCAAGCAATTGACGTTCGGCGTATGAGCGACGAATTCCTCTGTGCCAGAAAAAGAAGCGCATACATTTCACGTCCATTTCACGTATGCACGCTAGTTTATCCGTGTTAACGCGATGAAAGAAATGCGATATAAAAGTTATCATCTCTTATATCGCATTTCTTTTGTGTCACATTAACATAAATAAAACAAACAAATATAAATCTATCGTTTTCATCAATGTCCATTTATCTGGGAACATGGAGATTATATAATTTCCTTTTTTAATTTATGTCAGAGAAAAAAATTAATTTGCTCAACTACAAAAAATATCGTCCATTTACCAACAAATAAGAATTATCTGAGCCACTCAGAAGCCAAACTGATAAGTCCACTTCTTGTAAATTTCTTGATTTCATTGCCAGAACAAATTATACCTTCTTATCAATTATCTTTATTCCTGATTTCATAGAATCGATTAATTTAGCTTCTGGGAGACTCAACTGAGGCTTGTGAAACCAGGCATGAGAAGTCTCTCCTTAAAGAATCGGTAATTCAATGTCAACCTCTGCTCTTCCAAGTAGCTTTCTAGGCTAAATGCCAAATCATCAATAAGTGAGTTACGACCATAATTGGAAAATGTTAATTTGGAGCTGAATATATATATAAACAGAAATGTTTATTCAGATTAAAGAATTAAAGAGACACAATCTTATTTTCATCAAGTATCAATTCAATACCCTTCTCTGCATTATATTAAATAAAAATAGAATTGTCATTCCTACAACAAGCTATTCATTCGTAAAAACAGGTAAGAAACTCTCTTTCCGTTACAATCCAGCTCCTGCCACCGTGGGAGAAGTGACTTCTCATTCTCGCCGCGGGACAAATTCCCGGATTGAGCCAGATGTAACCATAATTGGAAGAAACCGCGAGCCAAGTGCGCGAGTAAACAGAGACTGTTTACCCGCGGGGACCTCGTGGAAAAGCAGGATTCTCGTCGCGGAGGAGGGAACGGAGAGAGAAAGAGCGACACGGAGGGGAAGGACGGGACGGGAGGAGAGAAAGAGAGCGTGAGAGCGTGAGAGAGCGTGAGAGATCGCGCGCGCGCTCGCTCGCGCGTGTCAGGACACGTTTTTCCCCATGAACGACGATCTTACGGAGCTTCCAGGACCTCCTCGTGGACGAGGCCATATTCGCGCCGCGCGCGCGGACTTATTTGGCAGCGACGGCGGTCCGTGGTCCCGGTTGGCGCACGACGTGCGTTCTCCTCTCGCTGCCGTTGCGCGAACGTAACATGTTTACCAGCAGCAACGGCAACAGCCTCCTCTTCTCGCGCGGCGGCCTTCTTCTCCTCTTGCCTTCCGCGACCGGGGCACCCGCGGCGCGTGGCGTCGCGCAACGTCGTCACGTCGTGTCGCGTCGCGTCGCGTCGCCGTGGTCGTCGCTCCCCCGCCGCACCGGGGTGAGAACGTGGAAAAAGAAACGCGACGCTGTCTGGTCGCGAGAGCGCGGACAAACGCTCGCCTCTCTCACTCGGGAAACTGCCAGTGCCTTGAGTGCCACCTCCTCCGCGCAGCCGTCCGGTATCGGTATCTCATCTCTTGAACCTGTCACTATTCTGTCCGTCTCTCTCTTTCTCTCTCTCTCTCTCTCTCTCTCTCGCTCTATGTGCGCAAGAGAGGGTCGCGTGGTGACGTTGCGTCTCCTCGTCAGATGACAGCAGTTCGCGTTATCGACCGGCTATAAGGCGAACCGACCGCAGTTACCGACCGTCGTTTCTAACCTCCTCTTTGACTGCAAAAACTAACCTAAAATTAGGACTCGCTGATTATAAGACTGGATTGTGTTGCACTTTTTATGTCAAAATGCGAAATACGTGATTGAAAAGATAAATTTGCCGATAAACAAAGCGAATTTGTATAATTCAGCAAAATTACGACGGAACTATGACATGGACAGGCGATACTTGCGAGATTTGATGTTTGATGAGCTCGCAGATTCTTACATATACATATAATTTTATCAATATATATAAAAAAATTTAACTTGTTTATTATGTACAATTGATTCAACGCGACGTAAGGTGATGTCAAACTGTGATAGAGACGCAGCTTTAGGTAATGATTTACGAATTCATTTACACAACACACGCGTCATTGGAAGCAATATTTTCTAATTATATCTACGTTACTTTAAAAAAATTTTAGTAGGTCTACTTTAAAAGAGAGCTCGAAGTCCCCTTGGTTATATCGCGATCTAATTCCAAGTTATTGAATTCATATCCATTGAAATGACGTCGATATTTTGTATACGCACTGGCTTTGCGATAAGCCGAAGACTTCCTTCGCCCAGGACTCCCAAGGGAAGTTATGTGACGTACATTCAGGGTCAATCTCCTCAGCCCCGTGTACGAGAGTACTTCTATTACGTCGACCATCAAGGCATGGTATTTTTCGTTTTATCTGCTGGTTAAGCTTCAGCTCCTGTCATTAATAAGTGAACAAACGTCTTACGAATAACTTCATAAAATCTGTTACAGTTGTTCCTGGATGACGTTCGCATAAGGAACTTTACCTCTTGCTTTAAAGGTATGTAACAGTATTTACATTAACTGAAGAAGCATCTCGTTCATATGTCGAATTTATCGTAGATAAAAAATTCCTGGCGTTCTTTTTCAAACACCTGAGGAAAAATACTACCGGACGTTACACGGACGACTTTCCGTTCCTGTCAATCTGCGGCGTGGAGAGAAACTTTGTCAGATGCGACGACTTGCCGTTGGTCTTTACAAAGGTGATTCGGAAACGTAACGTGGAAACTGGCGCGGAAGAGGACTGGTTCAGTTACGCGCACGCAGATGACTTATTGATGGTAATTCCGCAGAAGCTATATAAAATAAAATTATCATGTCAACAGTTTTACTGATAGCACAATCACCGTCGAATTTGCCGTAGGTGCCGTTCGAGCCGCAAAGATTATTTATGAACATAAAAACAGGAAGAGTATATCACCCTGCGACGGAGAAAGCGGGTGGGATCGGCTTGGTGAGGTCCAATCTGGCTATCGAATTCAGCACCTCGTTCAACTTCGAAAACGGCGAGGGAAATGCGCCGACACATTTCGTGTGGAGAGACAAGCGATACCAGCTTGACACGGAATGGTACAGAGACAAGTTGTCATGAATAATTAGACGAAAATAATGAAACTTTATTCTTAATTTAAGTATAAGCAGATTGCGCAACATAGAAAAGTGATTCTCCGATGATCTGGAGATGAACGTATTATTTAATTTCAACAACATATTCCTCTTTTCTATAGTTTTATCAGAGATATATATTTTGTGTAAATCATACTTTTGTAAATATACGTAAATTTATACATATGTCTATATACATAAGTCCTTGAATATTTTAATGGTCTATATTTCGCGTCACATTAACATACTGTCGAAATGTCAAAGATCCTGGCGGTACTATCGTCGGAAACCGTCAATGCTTTTTTCTCGCCACTGAAAAATTACAAAATATATTGGTAAATACCGCAGAAGATATCAAATGTATTTCATAAACAAGAATTTGATATTTCGCAAATAGAATGACGCCATATCCTCAAAATGTCATCAAAGATCAGAACATTCATTTATCAGAACGTTTAATTGCTCGAGAATGTAATGCAAAATAATCGAAACTTATTTAAATTTGTGATTGGTATGGATATTCTCCGATACACACACACACACACATTACGATAGCTGTTCGAATTTAAATAGAAAAGACGTTTATTTTTTGGCCCAAGTATAATCGAAACTAATATATGACTAATCGAAACTAACCTATCCAGAATCTTTCCGATAATAGTTCTATTTTCTCCTTCTTTCGCGATTAATCAGTACATCAATTTGCTTGCTAATAAATAAAAGGTTTACCTGGATATACATAAGTCATATAAAGCCGCTTTGTGTCCTGAGAACTGTCGAAGGCATTCACCTGCTCTAGCGTCAAAACATCTTACTTTACCATCTAATCCTGCTGTAAACAATATCGTCTTAATCCAAACCAATTTTGTGATACCTCCTTCCTGTTCCATCTCGTGCCTAAGAATCTGAAGGGGATTGCAACTTAGAACAGCTTGTCGTTTGTATTCGAAGGAAAACTTTAGATACAAATATAAAGAGGCATACTTGTTTAGAAATATCCCATATGTAAATTTTTCCTTGTATATCGCTCATGACTGTACCAGTTGCAGCAGCAGGGAATGTAGGATCTTTACAGAAAGCTGCGGTTTCTACATTATTCGTATTATTGCCAGCTTCATTTCTATTCAAATCCTGAAGTATACAAATTACCTGAAAAATAATTCGATATTACGCGTTATTCTTAAACGATAAATCGGGATGCCGATGTAGCTTCGCGCGAGAGCGGCGAACTCGTAGTTAGTGAATCTCGAGAGTTCAATTCCTCATCCCATATACAGATTTTACATTTCGCAAAATTACTCCAAGATAAGGTGCGATGCTGACAACCTCACCTTAATTGAGAAGCCTTCGGGAGGCCAAGAATTTGGGCTGTAGCACCATCGGTTTAAGTTAGAAATCGGTAATTGGCAATAATCTTGAATAATCGAGCACTACTTCAATCTTTATATAGGCAACACCAAAAGCCTATACAATTTTATCAGAAATCATCTTTCTTCAAGTACAAAAAATGTAGGAGAAAACAAAAACAATGGTACTACTTTTCCTATGTATATTGAAGAAAATTTACAGAAGTTTCCCTTACCTTGCCGTTATGCGCTGTGCTTAATATGGTCTGGCTCTGCAGCGACACCGAAATCAACAGATTATTATCCACATGACAGTCAATAGCGATGATAGCGCTTGCATGTCCGCGTGATCGTGTTTGGTCACGAGGAGTGGTAGACAATACGGTGTTGGACTTCAAATCTATTACGTGAATTGTCCCACTTTGATATCCTATTGCGGCACGTTTCCCTGTAAGATTTACACTAGATTTAGATTGTTCTGTTCTTTTAAGGAAATTTAAAGAGTATAATATATTATCGTACCATCCGGAAGAATTACTCCGGTCTCCGATCTATCACCGGTACCGTGTGCAAAGACTTTACAATCATCATTTCGTGTCTTCAACATATAAACCTCCCCCGTTACGACACCTGCTATTAAGACGTCGCTGAAATGGTGCCACTTTATCCACTAGACAAAAAATAATTATTGATAAACCTACTGTAAATGATTATGCTTAAATCAGCTACAATTGATTTGTTCTTTATAGCTGATTTTTTTATACTTGTCTTTCCTCTTTCTCTCCCATAATATGATGACTGATTAAATAGCTATTTTATTTTAAGTGCGAAAAATATACAGCTATAAAGAACAGTTTTAATAATTGCTAGCTCAGAGTACTCACAGTAATGTCGTTCGATAAAGTAGTTTCCCAGATGCAGGTCTTGTCACTTATCCTCCATAACTTTATCTTGCCGCGCATGTCGGCCGTGGCAATATACTTGTCGTTGTAGTTGAATTCAGCGAATATAACACTGTCGTCATGACTGTTGCCGGTACTGAAAATACTCTCGCCCGTGTTGGCGTTCCAGAGGTACGCCTTGTCGTTCTCGTCCCCCGACGCCGCCAGCTCGCCGTTCTTGCTTAACGAGCAGCAAAACACTGTGAACTCTGAAAGTCGGTTTGAAGAGAGAGAGAGAGAGATAATTAATGTCTCGCGTGTCAATCGGTCTCGCGTACGGAGATCAAGGGGGCTTTTTCTCACTGGGTGTGTGGCCGCGAAAGACGCACACGGCGTCGTCGTCCTCCTCCTGCGCGTGATCCTCGTCTACCGGCGGACCCTCGTTTTCATTCCCGGACGAACCCTCGCTCTCGAAAATCGAGTCGTCCATGTCAATGATCTCCTCGATGTCGCCTACTTCCAGAATCATCTCATCCGAGTCGAGATTCCCCACCTCGGGCGGAGACGGTGGGGTATGTCGGCCTTGCATCTATCGGCGAAATCATATTTAATCGGCTACTTGATAAATTAGTAAAGCTAATACTGACCATTACGAGATAAATTCACGTCCGCGATCGAGTGAAGAACGATCTTTGCTCTTCTAGATTCTTCCCGGTATTGGAACGTTGAAAATATTGATGCACGTGTTCACGGCACGTGGCCTTGCGATGTTAAAACACATTTGAACACTGACCAACCAGACCAACACTGACGAGAACGCGAGAGGTGAGAGCATATGGCTTCTGCCTTCTACTTATGGCTCCTGTAATTTTAAGCGGGGAGCGGGGAGCACACACTTCTGCACAACGCATAATGCGTAAGCATAAGAAAATTGATTGGTCCATACACATGTGCATAAGGAAATAGACCAATCTATGCGTTGTGCAGAAGTGTGTGCTCCCCGCTTTATGACCTAGTTTACATCGATCACTTGATACGCGTATTAAATAGTAAATAACTAGTAAATAAGTCTGATTATTGGCTGATCAGTTCAAATATACTATTTGCTACGCGTATCAAGAGATCGGTGTAAACTAGGCCTATGTGCTTCCACCTTAAAATAAGAGCCAATCACGTTCGACTGCTACTGAGCTGCTTGGTCTGCTGAACGCGCCCAATTATGGCCTAGTTTACACCGATCTCTTGATACGCGTATCAAATAGTATATTTGAACTGATCAGCCAATAATCAGACTTATTTACTAGTTATTTACTATTTAATACGCGTATCAAGTGATCGGTGTAAACTAGGCCTATATTATCACGTGATCAATACGTTGGTACAGAGAGAAACCGGTTTCTCTCTGGTTGGTATATCTGATTGTTCGAAAACTTCGAAACAGCAGGTTCAGTTACCGGTTCCGGTTACCGGCGTCAAAAGTCTGGCTGAGTCTGGCTGGAATAGTGCAGTTTAGTTCAGTTCGCCCGTTAGTGGTATCACATTTTCGCGAATCTCTGAGTTTCTTTGAACAAATTACTTGGTCTTCACAGTATTATCCTTTATAAGACAGAATCTTTGAATCTTTGTAAATCGTTGCTGCACACGATTTCACCGTAAGTACGCCAATGTTTTCTCGTCGTTTATTTATTAAATCAAAGAAGATTCTACATAGCTCGTCAATCCCCAGATAACAATTCGTGCGGGGTCATATTACCTTCACGGCGTGATTATCACACCGTGCATGCACGAACGCATCATGCTCGTTGATCTTTTCGATATAACGCCAAAATCACACAAAATACAAATGGTTCCTGATAAAGATGGAGATTTATACGTTACCAACCTTAAGATTGAAGAAATACACAGTCCAGATGAATTACACGAATGCCTACGAACTGTACAACGCAACCGTGCAGCAATTGCATCTTATACTCAGTCAAATAAACGGTAATTTTATTTTCATATTATATCTAAGTTAAATTTGTTCTTTTGAGGTTTCCTTCGTATGAATAAAAGTTAAGTTAAGGTCATATATTAATGTGCAGAATCTTGGTCACTCTGTTATCGGGATATTTATCTTATTTATCTTTTTTTATCTTTTCAATTAAATAAATAACATAGTTATCGAGAAAATGTTTATTATATGATTAAATATTTATTAAGATATAGTTTAACATAGAATTTAATTTATAATAAATAATTTGCATTTCAGATCATCCAAATCTCATTCAGTAGTAAGAATACGCTTGATTGGTACACATGTTACGAAACAAGAGGAGTCAATAGGAAATCTGAATTTAGTCGACTTAGCCGGGTCTGAACATCTGAAAACTGAAGAAGCTGTTAGAACTGCAGAAACAAAGAATATTAACAAATCTTTAGCCAATCTTGGCAAGGTAATTTTAGCACTATTGAAAAAACAGGAACATATACCTTATAAAAAATCTAAATTGACCCACCTGCTTATGCCTTCTCTAGGAGGCAATTCAAAAACTTTGATGTTATTAAATGTATCTCCATTAGACGAATGTTATAACGAGACATTAAATTCGCTGATATTTGCCAGTAAAATCAGTAATTGCAAGACTGGAAATGTTAATGAATAATAAAGACAGAATGACATCACAAGTGAGAATTATCTGAGTTTTGATGTAAATGGAAAGCAACTAATATTTATGATCTTTTTTTGTTTATAACATATTTTTCTTTTTATTGTAAACATTGTAAAGTATATCGCGTGTGTGCGTAACGATCAGTTTGTACTGTTATTTACATTATTAGAAATGGATTAGAAGGAATATGTCACTTTTTCTTTTATCTTTCGAAGAGTATTTCAGTTTCTAGTATAACATTGGACAAAAGTAGATTAATTTTGTTACTTAATGCATCACGATTCTTAGAAGACTGTGAGATACTGATTTTTATTGCAACATATTCGCCAATTTGCATATAAGCATAATTAATATGAGGCAGCATTAAATGTGTTATATATATATGTAAGACATTGAGAAAGTGATATCGATTAAGTCCCTAAGTAGAAACATATCTTCGATGAATTTTTCTGTTCCTCTTTTCTGTACTATAAACAGCGAAACAAAAATCAAAATTAAACAGAAACATGAACTCAACAAGATGTTTCAATTTTATTATACAATAAAGAAAGCACAGTATAATTGCCAAATACATCTCGCAATCCATCTTATATTCTTATCGTATATTATTTCTGATTGGTTTTATGTATCTTTCTCATTTTCCTTTATTAAATCATGAATCATTATTGTTATTACATTGTTAATGTTTCAGCTGTTATCCATTCCCTGAAAATCGAATATATTTCATTCACTTTAAGTTACTTCGATAAAACTTTACATACTGTTAAAAGGATTAAAGAATTAAAGAAAATAACGTATCATAATAGTCTCATGTTCCTCGGAACACAAAAAGGAATTAGATATATACATTCGTGTTTGATATATAGTTTCTTGTTTCTATATATTTTACTGTCTTTACTATAAATATTCCTTTTATTATCGCTATTTACTTCGCATCATGCAAATTTTTGTATTCGGTACACTAAGCGTTTCTGTCACGATCGATGAATATCTTACAATCGTCAGGTAAATGCGTAAACCTGTATAAAACACAATTATATACATTGCGGCGTTTATTATGAAGAGATAAATTATGTCAACTTCTGTGTGTTACATATATCTTAAATCGATTACTTCATACATTAAGATTTGTCAATCGGCATCACGAAAGTTCTATTGTCATATATCCGTCTTTTGATGGCATTGATTACTAAATTCCTTTAGTACGTCGCAAAGTCGGCCCCTGTTCGTCTTCTCGCGCAAAATGCGCGTGATGTCTTCCTTCTGCAAGACGGCGGCGAGGTTCTTTTGATTCTCCAGTCCGGCGCGTAACCATTGCGCGGTCCATTCCGGACACGTTTTGTTCAACGCTAACAGAACCTCGGCGTGAGGCTCCAAATTGTGAGGCACTGCTCCACCTAACGGAAATAAAGAAATAAATAAATAGGCGATTGAACGAAACCGGCTTCACGTTCGCAAATGCGTACATCCTGAAACATTCTGCTTACCGACACAATGCAGAATCGCCGCGACAAGTTCCTGTCCGATTGGTTGAATAAACGTCTGCAGGTGCGGGCTTTGCACAATCGCGTGACTAAGAAAATGCCCGGCCGCTTTGGCTGTCGCCGTCTCCGGGAGCGTTAGACATGCAATTCCTGTAAAAAAGAAATACAACTACATACATTGTACGGTGATTCTTTTTTTATATTTCTACGAATACATCGATGATATTGCGCTTACCGCACTGCAACATATCCGGTATTTGATCCGGGATTTGCAGCAACAACCGGGCGTTCTTCTTACAGATCTGCGCAAGCACGCCCATGTAGGCCTCCATCAAGTCCGACCACTCGGACAGATCGCCCTGCACCGATCTGCACACCTTCACGCCGTTCAAAGTTAACGAGCTCATTTCCGCGAGCACCGGACTCACAATGTTGTCCGGATCTCTGCCGAACAGCAACACCAGCTGCTTCAGGAGATTTAACGCGGCTGGATGCGGCCAGATTTTGTAAGAGGTCAACAGGATCAGCAGCAAGGGCCGTGCCTCAATCTCCGGCTGCCGCAACGCGGACAGGGATCGTTGCGCGCACATATGCATCGCCTCCAACGTGGCGTTATCCTGGCTCCACTCGGGATGCGTGACGATCTGATTGAACACCGACAGCACGCCGTCCAGCACGGCCCTGCCGATTGCACCCTCGATCGTGCTGAAGAACATGGTGACCATTTTCAGGTAATTCGTCACACCGAGCCGCGCCGTGAATAACGGCTGCCCCAATAGCTCCTTTATCTTCGTCACGCATAGTCCTAGTGTCGCCTCCAGGTGCACCAGTTGCTCCTCCATAGAAGACAACACATTAAGCAGCTTCCCGGCCGCATACATGAGCCGTAAACCTTCCCCACCGCCAGGCTCGACGTTCGGTAGCGTCTGACTGATGGTGTGAAGAATGGATGGCGCGTAAGGGGCGAGATATGGCCCGCACTCCCTCGTCAAATCCTTCAGTGCCATACTCGCAAACGGCGCTGTCGTGGAACCTCTGGTCAATCCTTGAATAACGAGCTGCAACACTTTCTCCAGCCACGGTTCGGGATGTTCTCCTATCCATTCGGCGTATGCGCCCAGCGTCGAACAGGCACACGTCAGTACCTGGCAATGAAAGGAGCAAAATACTTGTGTGATATTGCAATTAATAATTATTTTTAAGAATGATCGTTATATACCTCTTCAGGATACAGATGATAAGGTATGTGAACAATAATCAAGTTTATCAGCGCAGGGATGTAACAGTACTCCTGAGTACCGACGCTCTCGGAGAGAGCTTTGAAGGCGTGTAACGTCGACTCTATGTGAGTCCACGGTGAGTCTTCCAAACTCAATCTTTGTCCGAGAAGTGCCAGCAGATCACTGCCGAGAACACTGTAACAATAGTCCAACGTGTCCGCCACGTCCTGCCTGTAGCATCTGAAAAGCTCGCGCTCGTCCGCGTCTCCCCTCTCGTTCGGAGACGTGGGTAACGTCGACTTTCGCAGCAACGCCTGGGCCAGTCGAAAGTAAATCGGTTTCAACGCCTCCAGAGCCCGGTTTTCCAACGGTTGATCTAGCGTGGCGAGATCGTCCTGTAACGCGTACCAGAATCCAAACGGAATACAGCTGCGTGTTTCATCGGTAGGATAACGTCCCTCCAGTTCCGAGCACTCCAACAGCAGCTCGATCAGTCCCATGGCCGTCCACGTATGCGCCTCGTTGGAATTTTCAGCCAGAGCGATCAAAAACGCCCGACTGTGGGCCTCTCCGATGGCGGTCAATATCTCGCAAAAGTATTTTCTATTGTACTGCTTTGCCATCAAGACCAAACTCCTGGCCCACTCCCAGAATGTCTGTGGCCGTTTGTGAAGCTCGTAGTGCGTTACAATCATAATTAAACAATCTTGTACTACATCCCAGCTCTTCATGTTCTCATCATCGCCATGAGTCTCGTCTCTTTAACGAAAAAAATCGAATGATATTTAAATTTATTTAATAATTCGATAACTTATTTATTACTTTTTTCTATTGCTATACAGTTAAATTTTACAATATCAGTCTTTCAATAATGCAACTTACTTGTTAGGTGCATAATGAGCTGCAGCCACTAATAAATAGGGATAGATCTGGCCGGTGGTCTCTAAACATAGCTGGCCAACCTTAAGCCACGATTGAGCGCATTCCAGTCCCAAGGAGTATAATACATCGTCGTTGCCTTGAGAATCCAGATTACACATTGAAAAGACCCGCTGCAAGAACCATGCAGTTTGGCACCAGCTGTTGATTAAGTTGACAGGAGCTCCCCGCAGTTTGGCAATCTTCGCTTCTTGTCTCTTCTCGTACTGAAAATAATCGCAGGTTTATCATCAGTTTAAACTCGTCGAAAAGTAAAAATTAAGTAGCGCAATCTGTATATATTTTACCTCAATGGGAAGCGTCGAGAGCACTCGAAGCAGTAATTCTAACGCAGATGGGGAATCATAAGGTAACATGTCGAGCAATTCGTCGACTATACTCCTGTCCTGTTCCCTGTTTTCTGCACTGTAAACGCTGGCCACAAACGCGGCTAACTGAAATCGTTACATGTCGGGTAATTATATAAAGGTCCATTTACTTATTTACAGTATTCTCCTTTATTCTTAAATAACACAGAGAAGAATGTATTACCGCTTGACAAAGCTTTATAAGGATGCATAAGGGGATGTTGGGTCTCCTCACACTATTGAGCAAACGTTCCCTTAACACCGGGTACTCAGCTTCAGGCACTTCATTCCACTGTTTGGATATCTTCGCGTGCAAAGTCGTTGCCGCAAAAAATTGCACTTCGTATGACTGCAAAGATAATACGAACGGCTTCGTTTACACATCGGTGAAAAAAAAAAAGAATCAGCTGATCAGATCTGTATTCGTTCAAAGCACTTGTTTCAAAATATTGCCGATATGTAGGAAGAATTAAGGTAAATCAGAAGTTTCACAGAATAAAGAGGAAGAGAGACTAAACAATCCTGGGCTGATAGGTACCTTGGAAGGATCCAAAAGTTGCCAGACAAATTGCCAGGCCTCGGGGGAGGCTTGCACCTGTAGGAGCCATGAGTGTGCCTCGTTATTGCCCGCCGAGTAAAATTGCCTGACCGCGTCGTCGATGACCGTTGCATAATCCATACCAAGCGTTTCGCACGACACGTTGACAGCGTTACCCGTGCCCGTGTCTCCGTGTTCCTCTTATTAGGGCAGGTCGCGCACGTGGAGAGCCAACACGACGACCGGGGCTTCGTGACGCGCGTATGTACATTTAACTCGTCCCACTGCTCGCTCGTCTTCACGGTCCCTTATCATCTTCGGGAGATGCGATCAAGCGCGAATATTTTCCATCCGTACGGCGACACATAAACTAACCTAACCTGATCTAACCTAACCTAAACCTGTAATAATTCTGAATAATTCGTCGAGGAGCGTCACGAAACTGTGAGTTTGGTCGCTTGGCCTACTCCGCACTCTCCGCAGTCCGCAATCCGCGAACAGCTCCCACGCTAAATAAAAATAACACACAAATATTATGATCACTAAAAGAGAGTCGATTTTCACGATTCAAACTTTCGGGCTTACTGCCACCTCCCACATTATCACGATACTTTGAGAATTTATATTTTTATCGGTAATAATACAATAAGAAGTTAATAATACAATAAGAAGGTAGATAATTAATCTACAATCGATAAAATCACAAGTGACTAGTTATTTAAAATTAAATCTTTTTTAATTTTATATAAAATAGAAAATTATACCTATATTTTTTTATAAAATGTTTAAGTGTCAAAATGGGTTGATTCATTATTACATTATTTGTATTGCGGGAAAAATTTTTTCACGAGATACGTTTCACATTAAACTGCATTTATGAATCCTTTTTTTATACAGGGTTTTTGGTTTTCTTTATTTAATAACTAGGACATTTCCAAGTAACAATATAACATTTACACTTATATCATTAGAATGCTTAGTATTGTACGTTGCTTTGTATCACTGAAGTTTGAACAAACATTAGCAAGTTTTGTTTCTATTGCTCTGGATTATAGTTACTGCATTGAACCGCAAGTAATTTAGGACCCAAAGTGGGATTCGCAACGTAATAAGGAAACGCGGCCATTCCGTTACACGCTGCTCCATATTCTCCCTTTCTATTCAACGCGATCACCCCGCCGAAGAAGTTAGGATAATGTTGGGCGATTCTGTTAATCGCCTTCTTAGCAGCTGCACTCGGCGTTGCTCCATTACGCATCTCCTCCACCGCCAGAAAGCTACAAAAAAAGTATATTCAATTTCAGCAACTGTATTACTAAGATGCTAAATATTAACTTTGCTTTAATACGGAACAAATTAAAAATTAAAACAGAAAATTTAAGACTTAAGTCTAAATAAAATGTATTTATAATTGTATTTTAATTCATTAAAATGTATCTGGAAAAAAAAATAAATAAATAAATAAATTTATATTGATACGTAACGCGAATACCTCGGCAAAAATCGCATCATAATATCTCCGTCGCCGGTACCGGCTGCCGCACCGGCGTCCTGATCGGCGTACGCCCCAGCTCCCGCAATAGGAGAGTCCCCGATGCGACCGGGGATTTTATGCTTGGCGCCATTCGTGGACGTTCCAGCTGCTATACGTGTCTGCGAGTCTATCGCGACTATAGCGATGGTATCATGATTTTCCTCGCTTCCCACTGGCATGCTTCCGTCCTCTTCTACGTCACTCGCGCGATATGGTCCACAGGCGGTTGTTGGATCCGGTACGACGTTCTAGAAACAGCAAGAATACCGATGAGACAGTTGGGAGATGAGATACAAAAAAGAGCGTGGCCTCTCTTTCAATACCCTCCAAAAGTTGGGCTGGCACTTGTTCGCCCTCCACTGCGTCCACATTTCTTTGGACTCGTTCGTTTGCAGGGACTCCTTCTTGAATCCCATATTCACAGCGAAATCCGTAGCCAGGTCCCCACCCAGAAGGGAATGCTTCGTGTGCTCCAGCACCTTGCGAGCGACCGAAATGGCGCTCTTCACGTTCCGCAAGCCTCCTACTCCGCCTACGTCCATCAGCACTCTGTGGAAAAGAATGCATCTCTTGAATGTAATCACTAGTGTAGTTTAACGAAACGAGAAAAGAGCTGCTTTTGTTCGCTTCATTACCCATCCATGATGAGAGCGTCCAGCGTAGTTTCTCCAGCTTCATCTGGACTGCCGCCGAACCCCACGGTCTTTCTGCATTGCTGCTCCTCGCACAGGGAACATCCTTCCTCTATCGCGTCCAAAGCGCTTCTCTTCTGATTATATATCACATCCCATGCTTAAACGATAATTAACAGTGTCTTCAAATTGCCAGAAGCTCCTTGAGCGTCTCTCATTCCGGGCGCAATTAGATATAACATACCTTTTTTCGTCGCATCTGTATAATTCCACGTGATGACTATCAAGGGAAAGCTATCGGGACCGCCAAGTTTCTGTTCATCGATTGCATTGAGCGAGCAAACTTCCAAGAGCAACAAAATTCCTACAAAGCTGACGAGCCTCATCCTGCCTGCGGCTTCTGGAGGTGAACAGCAGCCTACGTAGGCATTAAATAGCATGAACTTCGCGCGACAAGGAGCATGGAGGGAGAAAATATATCTCTGATAAGCAGGAAATCCAATATCTGATTGATACTATTGCGCTATAAGTGGAATAGAGATTCGACAACAATATAATTCATTGTTACTAACCGGCGGCTATTTTTTTTATCTCGCAAATAGCCATTAGATCTACTGGACTATTACGTTGCCTTGATACACTGTAATTAGGTTATCGCATTGCTAATATTTTTCTAGAGCGAGGAAGCGACTTCGGACTTAGCGAGTGCATCGAACTATGTAAACAATGCAGTATGCAGTAGTATGCACCAACGCCAACACGTGTGCGATGTATAGGGTCTCCGAGAAGACAGCTTGCTTAGGTGCAAGTTGTTTTTGTGCAATTTCATCGAAATTTGGACGACTAGCTCGTAATAGAATATTCATTTTCAAATGTATCATAATCACATCCTCATAGATATACATCTCGAAAATTTTCATTTGAAACTGCACATCCGCGTTCAATCGCTTATGCGTGGATGATAACAACGGATGAAAAAAAATGCAGTTTCGCAGCAATATACACGTGACTTTCTGCGTGCCAAATATTTCAGAAATGTTTGCTAAAATAAAGAAAATAACGCATTACAAATTATAATTGTTCAAACATTTTTATCGGCGGGCAATTCAATTATAGTCGACGATCGATAATGTCAATGCTCTACTATTACTCCCGCGGCCCACCGGGTCCATTTGATAATCGCAATCATCGCAATTTACCTAGGGCTGGCCGTTTTTAATAGCACACACCTCGTCGACGACAAATCCTGTGGTCCGCGAGCGGAATTCGACACGTTTGCGATGCGCGTATCGTGTCGCGGTCGCGTTGTGTAATTAATCTCGTTTATCTACGCAACGTGGCCGAATAACGTACAGAAATTAGAGGCAATTATCTGCGGCCACGTTCTCCAGTCCGTCGACGTCGACCACGTCTGCCGTCTGCCTTTGCTCGTTCTCGTCAGTAGCTCTCATGAATGAATCCCACGAAACAGCTGACAGCTGACAGCACCTCACTCATCCATGTATACGGGATAGCGACCGCCTTCGAGAATTGTCAGGGAAAATATAGGTGATCTTCTGCGTATGACAGGTCGTACGATAACATTTGATAATAGTCGATCAGTCGGATCTCGCGTGTAATTCTATTGTAAAAATTGTCCACTTCGACCGCGCGGAATGTCTTTCAAAAAGGATCTAAAGTTGCTCGTTAAACCGTACTACTTGATAAACATCTTCCTCAGCGTCTCTTACATCATCTCCAAGCGCTTTCCTATAATTTGTAATTACATATTTGCTCAAGACGACTGCGAGCTCGATGGGGTGAGTTGATAATTAATCTGTCGGATATAATTTTTATAATGTTTTAAGTCATTCCATTAATAAGCACCTGTGCTTTCAGAGGGAAACGGAGATTCTCTTTTTCCTCATGATCGTTATCATGATAAGGACAAGGAAGACCGGCAGCGTGACCATGATAAATTACCTGACATCCAGTTTTGTGTATACGAAAGCGGCAAACTTGATCCTGTGGTTCTACGCGGACGTGCGGATGGGCATTCTGTTTGCATTTATTTTTATACGTAAGAGAAAAATGCGAAACACTATCTCGCGAACAGACTGCTGTACGTCGCGAGGAATATAATTACATTTTGTACGTAGTGTGCGGATTAGTGCTGCCAGAACCGACGTATCAAGGGCCTGAAAATGTGATCTACCTACGTGGGGCCAATGGACTGCAGGAGGAGCTGCAGCGTGACACCAGAGTGGTCTGGCTGGTGGCGTTCTACACCGCGTGGAATCCAGCTTGCGTTACTTTTGCGCCGATATTTTCCGAGCTCTCTGCGGAGTAAGACGACTTAATTTAAATACAGTCTAATCTCTCTTTCTTGTCACGGGAACTATTCTATATACCTGCTATCATTGAAAATACGTGCTTCAGATACGCGTTGGAGAACTTCAAGTTCGGAAAGGTGGACATCGGTAGATATCCGGACGCTGCGGCAAAGTATCATATTAGCGACGCCAGCACGAGCAAGCAACTGCCAACGTTAATACTCTTTAAAGATGGCAAGGAAGCGGAGCGACGTCCATACGCGGACAACAAAGGAAAGCTCGTCAAGTTTCTCTTCTCGCTGGTATGCCTCGCCATTCGGATCTAACTTGTTAAAATCTTAATTTGTGTAATTCTATTCTTATTTATTCATCTCAATTTTTCAGGACAATGTAAAGGCTGCGTTCGATCTCAATAATATCTACAGCGACTGTAAGAAACATCCTATCAAAAGGAAAGAGAGGAAATCGTTGAAGGCAGAATAATGAAGGCACACTTAGGCATTTAATGAAAAAAAGTTTTTGCAGTTGAGCGAGTTTCAGTTAGATGAACTTGTACCGTGTAGAAAATCCAGCTAGCGGGTTATCTCGATCGAGTTCTGATTCTAAATTAAAAATACGAGGATTCGTGTAAATATTTTGTTGCGTGTTGCAATAATCTCTGCAGTGCTCTTATATTGTCTTCACTTACGTTTAAACATCTGTACATAACATACGTCACAGATCGTTATTGTAATATTGTGTATGATGTGTGTGAATGTGCCATAGATATATATATATATATATATTAACATAAAATTCAAATATGTACAGAAAGCTTGTTACGCGATTAACAATAATGTTGCGTCGTTTCTCTTTACAATATGCTCGATATAGCTGTTGAATAAAAGCTGATCGTTGGCATGCACGCTCTTTTCTATTTTCTCTTATAAAAATGCAGTCATTTGCATTTGGCATATTACAATCTGTACAATGATAGAGTTTAATAACGAGGACTGTAGCACCTCGAACCCTTAAAATTAAATATAAATCCTGTTTCATTCCACCCAGACTGACCTAGACCCAGACTCCAAATTTAACTTTATTAATTTAATTTTTAAATAACTATATATCAAACACGAATGTATATATCTAATTCCTTTTTGTGTTCCGAGGAACATGAGACTATTATGATACGTTATTTTCTTTAATTCTTTAATCCTTTTAACAGTATGTAAAGTTTTATCGAAGTAACTTAAAGTGAATGAAATATATTCGATTTTCAGGGAATGGATAACAGCTGAAACATTAACAATGTAATAACAATAATGATTCATGATTTAATAAAGGAAAATGAGTAAGATACATAAAACCAATCAGAAATCATATACGATAAGAATATAAGATAGATTGCGAGATATATTTGGCAATTATACTGTGCTTTCTTTATTGTATAATAAAATTGAAACATCTTGTTGAGTTCATGTTTCTGTTTAATTTTGATTTTTGTTTCGCTGTTTATAGTACAGAAAAGAGGAACAGAAAAATTCATCGAAGATATGTTTCTACTTAGAGACTTAATCGATATCACTTTCTTCAATGTCTTACATATATATAACACATTTAATGTTGCCTCATATTAATTATGCTTATATGCAAATTGGCGAATATGTTGCAATAAAAATCAGTTTCTCACAGTCTTCTAAGAATCGTGATGCATTAAGTAATAAAATTAATCTACTTTTGTCCAATGTTATACTAGGAACTGAAATACTCTTCGAAAGATAAAGTGATATATTCCTTCTAATCCATTTCTAATAATGTAAATAACAGTACAAACTGATCGTTACGCACACACGCGATATACTTTACAATGTTTACAATAAAAAGTAAAATATGTTATAAACAAAAAAAGATCATAAATATTAGTTGCTTTCCATTTACATGAAAACTCAGATAATTCTCACTTGTGATGTCATTCTGTCTTTATTATTCATTAATTCCCAAAAAGGATAGAACGGCGTCACAAGTGAGAATTAGCTGAGTTTTGATGTATATGGAAAGCACCTAATATATCTACCAAAATCTTCATGATTTAGTTCTACTTCCAATTTTGTGTGTACATATTATTAATATCCTAAAATATATTTGGATAAATAATTTTCAACCCTCTTACAATTAAAAAATTACACTTATTTGTCTTGATGGAATATCGCGAAATCAAGAAATAAAAAGTTATTAGTATAAATGACACACCGATGCATTGTAAAATGAAACAAAAAATATAAAATCAGTCATTCGATACAAAATAAAACCATTCTCACTTATATTCTTTATATTATACGTTACGTATGTAAGTTCAGCGTGTATATACATTTGACTTGAAAGAATCTCTAAGTATTATTTGGTGCACAGACATGCGATCGTATGTAAATGCGAAAAATGGGTGCGTCAATATAAAGCCTTTGAAATGAAATATGTACTGGCCCGTTGGAAATTTCGGAGTAAAAGGTCTGCTTGGTTTTATTATAAAAATGTAGAAAACGAACGGATGGCGGGGAAAGGATGGATCGATATAATTATCTTATATTTACATATAATTTGCAAAGATCTACCCCATCCCAAGGATAAAACAGATTTTTCACTGGGGGGGTTCACCACCGTTCGATAAGGGTGGTGCGCCGAATTTCGCGGCGACGCGTGATTTCCTGGGTTTGGACGATTTTCCCGCATTTTGTTGCGGCTGTTGCGATTGTTGTTTCTGCGGTTCGCTCGACGTTTTCTCCCTGGCCTTATTTACAACTTCCGGCTTCTGTTTCTGCGTGAGAGAAATTGGCGATTCGATTACAAATATCAATGCGACAAAAAGAAACGACTTAACTTTTATTTACGAACCTTGGGCAACGTTTCCTCTTGTTTCTGCTGCGCTTTAGGACTGGAGCTCTTTTTAGTATTCGGATTCGGCTCTTTCGAGGCTTGTTGTACGCTGGCGTTTCTACTCTTTTTCTGAGCTTGTAACGGAACGAACGCGGTACTATTTCTGATCTCCATCTTCGGTCCGTTCTGAGGACCTTTCTGTTGCCCTTGATGTCTCACTTGCTGCTGCATGACTTGGCTATACGATGCGACTTGTCCGAACGCTGGATTCGGTGGCATTTTTGGATTCCATTTTGGATAAAATAAGTTAGGCTGCATAGGCAGAGTCTGCGGGACTGGCGGCATTTTCAGAGGGCCCATAGGAGCCATCATAGGAGGCCGGATATTTTGGATCCAGTTATTTTGTTGAGTATTAAACCATTGAGGCGTCATCACTATTTTCGTATCGTGCATTGACGCCTTATTAAAATTTAACGCCTAACAATAAGCGTCACATTAATAAAATAATCAAGATCGAAAAGGAAACTTTTTATACACTTATTATTACCTTGTATGCTTTTTTTGCAGCGCTTTCTGCGGCTTGCTCGTGAGTGGTGCAAGGATCTCCTTTAAAAACCTTTGCATTTTCCAACATAACGTGGGCGCTAATTAAACCTGTCTTCTCGTCGACAATATAATTATATTTCGGTATGCCAGCTCCGTTATACGAAAAATGTCTTAACAGTTGCGAGCTATACCAGACCGGATTTACTTTCTCCTTTTTCTGTTCGGTTCGTCGAGCGTGCTAAACAAACGCATACATATCTTTAGATGTAAAATTATTATATGCAAACACAATATAAATGAATTAACACAATATAAATGCATACATCGAACAACTGTTGTACCAAAGGTGGAGGATTCAAAGTTTCAGCTTTCTGTGAAACTGTCGCTTTCTGAAGCGTCCCCGCTGGTTGCGACGTAGATTGTTTACTTTCTTGCTTACTCGTTTGCGGATTTACGTCAGGAATCTTCAACACAGCTTTCAAAAATGCGCTAGGATCTTGCGGCTGTAATATAACGATCCTTTAGAAATATAGCAATAAAACAAATCGAATTTTAAAAGTACAATATTCAGTGCTTACCGATTGCATATTATTGCTAAATGGCTTGACTTTCGTCATTGGACTGGATGCTACTTTCTCCGGCGGTCCATTCGGCTTCTATCAAAGCAAATATTGTAGCAAAATATCTATAAGATTCGTGAAACAACCTCGCAACTCTACACCGCTACATTTACCTGTATCTTATGCAATTCGTTCCATAACGCTTGAAACTCGGATGCTTGATTAGGATTAGGTGGCGCGTTTTGAGGATGTTGTAATACTTTACACGGTATTGTTTTCGGACTCAATTCTATCATGCCGTGTTGCGCCATACCCAAACAAATCTCACGATTTAATTTCTCAAGGCCCTTCTTAGCGAGCTGCATTGGCGGGTACGGTACCTTCGACGATTGATCGTTCTTGCTGGGAGAAGCGGAATTCGCTGTTTGCTTTCGACATTCCATCAATTCATTCGGATTTCCGTGCTCCGTTCTTTCGCCGAAACTAATATTTATGAAATCCGTAGCTGCCAAGCGATAACCGCGAAATTGAGAGCAACCGTTTAGCGTAAGTCCGCCTGCAATGCACACGTAAACAAAAAATATTCCTAAAAGTTCAAGGGCACTTAATATTTGAAGTTCCGGAAAGTTATGTATTTCTCACCCATGAAAGGCTTATCGAACACAACGTCGTACATGGTGTCAAGCGGAGTGTTCCCCTTTCGTATCCCTATGATAGTGCCTTTAGCTCCGAGCGGTACGCTAAAGCCGCTTCTGATACAGCGAATTCTATCGAACAAACGATTTTGGGAGTTTGGATCGGGCGGCACGTTACGCAAATTTAAACCCGGCTTGTAAAGTAACTGCGGCTTCACTTGCAGAAAAACTGTTTTCGCCGTGGTCTCCTCAGTCTTCAAGCATTTATCTACTTCCTCTTCGATCTGTTTTATCAGGTCCGTTTCGATGACGTCCATCCCGCAAACGCGACTGTCCAAACCTTGCAGTTCTGTTTTCAGCCACGCAACTGTATCTTTCAGCTCATCCGATCTATATAATGTTCACGTTGCATTATTATATCATGATATGATATATTATATCATATTTTGTGACATAAAAAAATACGCAATGTACCCCGTATTGAAGAGGTCTCCCTCTTGGAAAATGTCGTTCGTCACATTGTGGGCCAAACGTTCGAACAAAATAGGACATTTCGTCATATAATTTCGAATCAGTTCGATCGCTTTTGTGCTATACAACCATTGGCTGTTCTCCTTTCTGGTATAACCAGGCACCTTCGAAAATTTCGATAGATTAAAAACGGAAAATGATTAAGAATGTGCAACATTTATCAGTCATATTTAATATAATGAATAAAATTTGTTTTCGTATATATTTCTTACCTCTTCATTTCTTTTATTGAACTTTAAGTTCAACCCGAGGTTATATTTTGTAAGTTCCTCCTTCATTGGTTGTATGACGTAAATTGTCCCAGTGATTCTGCTTAAAAGATGACTACTTATTCCAAGACGTTGCGCGGCAATACTGCCGTGCATATATCGCGTCTTCTGTTGCGTGTAGGCTTGTTTAATGGCGTCGAATGTTGGCTCCTTTACGGATTTTATAGAAATTTTGATTCTGCGCGACTTTGAAATATCCTTATTTTGTATAACCTGTAGATTCATAAAATCTTTTTAAGTGAAACTAAATTCCGTTCCAATAAATTTTAAAGTAATTTAATTAGAATCATTATATAGAATCATTAATCTCAATAACCAATATGACACAAGAAAAAATCCAATGTGATTGTACCTCTCCCATCGCACCGTAATAAGGACGTCCCAACATAAAACAAAAGGTTCCTGGTATAAAAATATCATGCATAGTTTCGTAAACTGTCAATTTTTTGCTGTAGACGGAGATATCTCTGACTACAGTCTGATAAGCGTAAACCGCAGGATAATCGTTCCACTGTTTCTCGATTGTAACTTTTCCCTGACCACCAAAAATATATTTGCTACCCAGAAATGAGCGAGTAAAAAGCAACACATCCGTATTGCCAATATCTATCCCAAGACGTGACATATGTCTAAAAGCAAATATCACCAAAATATTATATTACGTTCTCAATATTACTCTATCATAAATGAGAGCATTAATAATGTCATCTTACATTTCTTTGATTTGTTTTTTGTGCGTCTTCCATTCCGCGGCTAACGCGGTCTTTACCTCTTCTTTCTTTAGATTAGCGTCACTGTAACCGTCTAACTGATTGATTAAACTGAATTTCACGTTGCAGTCAGCTACGCCAATTACGAGGGCCTCCTTCAAATGCGGCCATTCCACATATACGCTCTTTCCTAATAGCTCCGACGCTAAAGTTGTCAAACTTGGTGTTGGTTTCGATATTATGCTTAAAATCATATTTTCCCCGACTGAAGGTTGTTGAAATACTTTGACCTAACAAAGATAATTATATAACAACTTGTTGAGATTCATAATAATATCGAATTCCAATATATGTACCTTCGCTTTGTCCAAATGCGCTGTATAATTCAAGTGCCGTAGTATAGGAAATCCTGGATAATAAACGTCGAGATCAAAACCTGGGGACAATCCGCGAATCAACTGTTCTCTCGGAACGAAAATGTCATCGCGATTCATTAATTTTACTTCAGCGTGACTGACAAATTCTGGAAAGTATACGGTTGCTTTATGAACACTTCGGATCTCGTCAGTATACGAGTACGAACACATCGGCCCATGTTTGTTCCTTGCTTGTTCTTCCGTCGACAATCTCGATAAGTGTGGCTGCATAGCTGTCACAGATAAGTAGAGAGAAATTTAAATTTTTTATATTGGTATTTTAAAAGAAAGTTTAAAATTTTTTAATTGAACATCTAAATTTTTTCATAAAGGGGCTAGCGAACAAAGCTCGTTCTTAGTGCTTATAATTACATCTTACAATCGACGAATAAACATATAATTTATTTAAATCTTATTTCACACAAATATGGATATTTTCAAGACAGAAGAGGATTATTACTCACCAGCCAACAACAGTTTTTCATCAATGAATGGGATAAGTACAACTGCTTCCCATTCCTGACGTTTTCCATTTAGATCAGTTTTAAAATTATGTGGATAATAATTGATAATGGGAGAAGAATCCTCTGTCAATAGCGATTGAAATGCTTCTGGCAACAGTTCTTTGCTAAATGCCGGTAACACAGCTAGTAATTGTTGAAAAGGTAAGAACGGCTCTCCCAACTCGAATTCTAACTTCAAATCCTTGAAGTCTTTTATATCTGAAATATACGGGGCGTAATGATGCGGATAATACCACGACCAGCTGCAACAGCCGTGATAATAATAATGCAAATTCCACTGTATCGCTCTCACATAGCCCTCAGCCTGCGAACGTAAAACTTCTCTGGAATTAAATAAAGTATATTTGTGAAAATATTGGAATACTAACGTCAGACATTTTGTGTAAAATTATACGTATCTATAAATTACTCACTCGTCAACGTTCTCATATTCTAACTTGTTCATATAGTAATCTTTCTTATGTTGTACAAATTCCATATTGTATATATCACTATCGGATTCATCATCTATTATTAAATCCATATTATCTCTATACTCTATAAAGACATCATCATCATCGTCAAAATTACCTAAGGACTGTGTTGCAAAGCATTAATTTTCACTTATTCAGCTATCTACAGCAATCATAAAAAAATATTTAAATAAGTACCATCTCCGTAGTACTTTTAATAAGAGCATCTAAATCTTTATTTTGCGTTTTCTTTGGAGATGCGTTCTCGCTGTCGTCTGATTTTTTATATACATGACGTTCAGATTCATTGGGCCTTCTACCTGTTTTATTTTCAAAAAACTTTATATCGGCGTAATGCTCGTTAAACTGTTCTACGTCTAAACGACTAAGTTTCTCCATAAACTTTTCAAAACGGTCGAGTTGTAATGTTCCCGCTTCATTTATGTAACCTGAAGCAAAACAATATATCATATTTATTTAATTATATAAAGATATAAACTAAAGATAACTGATAACAGTGATGACATACCTTCTAGAGTTGGTAATACTTCCATGTATGCACGGTACAGAATTGGCAGTGCACCGTTGGCAATGTGTAAATTTGGCAGGTGGGGAATAAAATCGTTTCCTACCAGAAAACCCATCAAAACCCAGTCATCGATTATTTTCTCGATATCAAATGTGAAGGATAGCTTATCCTTGAGCGACGAAAACTCGTGCTCTATGTACTCTCGCAAAAGCGACAAGTGAAGAAGGCAAAACTTTGTCTCCTCGGGGGTCATTTTCACTTGCTGCTTACCAAACTTGACTTCCTCTCTCAAAAGAGAGAAGTTTGGCTCGTGTGAACAGAGACCCAACATTATTAAATCGGCATCCAAACCGTATAAACAATGCCTAGAGTTACAGTCGTAATCCTTGCTCGCCTTCATGTACCTTATGTAATCCATAATTTTATGCTCTCCCTCTCCGGGGACCTAAAACAGATTCAATACGTTATATTCTATTGAACAACAAGTATCTCAGTCCTGCGTTATTTCTGTGAAGAGGGCAAATTATATTTGTCTCTCTTATGTTACATTATCGGAAGATTACCTCAGACCCGCTGAACAGTATCCTACACTTTTTCCATGCATCATCAGTGGAAATCTTATGTTCGACAAAATGTTTGAGCTGCTCGCCCAGTTTAGCCATAAAGAGCGTTCCCGGGGTTATGCAATTTGAGTCGAATCTCTTCTCGGTGGGTATCGGGATACCCTTGGACTTGGCTCTAGCCTCTTGCACCTCGACATCCTTGGCGGCTCTGAAACGCCGGCCCCTCTGCTGATTTATCTTGGCTCTAGGCGCGACGCCGTCGATCGCCATGAAGAACAACTTTTGCGGGCGGATCATGTTGAATAGCACCTCTATGTAGTGAAATATATTCTTAAAAATCATCTCCTCGGTGATGCGGAAGCAGACGTCGTCGTTCGGATGGGAACATGTATGTATGATACCGTTCATGTCCAAATATAAATAATCGAATTCCGGTATCTAAAAAGAAAGGGAAGTAATGTCAATGACTGTGATTACTGCATTAGGATGAGGGGGGAGGGGGATTATAAAAAAAAATAGTTTTATCTTTTTACTGAAACGTTGAAGAGAAGGCAAATCTTGTTTTGCGCGCAATAAGGAAAAAAGGAAATGACGAAGGAGCATGGTAGGGCGAAGGGAAAAGGGGCCCCGTCGCCCGAGGATTTGTATTGCTTTTTTTCTCTCTTCCCTCTGTCTCTCCCTCTCCCTCCCGTTAAATACCTGATGTTCCTTCACGACCTCGCTGAGGCAGGGGTATCTCTCGCTTATGTATCGGAAGAATTTCGGCACACCCATCCTGAGGCCTTGCTTCTCGACGTCGAAATAAACACGTTCCCCGACTGAGACTCTGTGCCCGTGGCAAGCGCTTCGCGCGTCCCTCTCGTAAAGGTCGTTCTATCAAAATTAAAGATTTCGCTCGCGAGTACGCTATATCAACTTTGCTTCGACGGTAACGTCCGTCGCGGGTTGTCCGTTTCAGACATAGATGGGAAGACGAGTGCGGGAATCCTGGACTGGATTCGGAATGGCCGCCGACCGGGATCCGGGATCCTCTCCGCGGCTCCGTTCTAAAGTGCTCTAAAGCGCCGTTCTCATGGGGCGGGAAAGGTCGATGGGGCGGCAATCCGCCATCCAGCAATGGAGACGTGTTGTTTGATTGGAGACAATAGGGCGGTTTTTCTTCTCCATCCAAACGGCAATCACGTCAGTAATTAATACCAAACAACATTTATTTTCTTAGCACGGATTAATTTGTAATTAATGGAATAATTAACTTTTTCATTGTTTAACATAGGTTAAGAGAAAATAGGTTAGGAACAACGAATTGCGTAATTTTTATTTAAAGCTGGTTGTTGAGTTAATCGCCGCGATTAAGTTAATCACTGTTAAATCGTGGTTGCTTTAATTATCGGAACCAGCGGCCAGCAATTCGTTGCCGTTGGTATTTTTGTCTTAATGCCATCTCAGGGAATATTATGGTAGTCGGTGTCTCTTCGAATGAGCGCAGACGATAAGAACGGAAAGACATGGGTCGCACTACCTCCTACGAGAAGGAAAACAGTGTCGAAGAGAATGTTATATCAAAGCTATTCATCAAGGATGGAAACAGAGACGCAATACTTGATTATCGCAAATTTAAAGAGGTATTTTTCGTCTGTTATCTTAATAATATCTGATAATATATTGGCTGCCTTCGGAAACGTCACCCGGGTATATTACCTTCTCCTTCTAACTCGCTGAGATAGAAAGAGAAGGGAGTATACTCGTGTACACTCGGGTGACGTTTCCAAACGCAGCACTATATGTGACTATAATGGGTCTGTTTTCTATAGCTGAACTGCAGGCTGCACTAGTTCAGAGTTTATCTTTTTTACTCCACATTGGAAGGAAAAAGATAAACTCTGAACTAGTGCGCCCAGTTCAGCAATAGAAAACAGATCAATTATTGAGATAAATATATGATAATTAAATTACAGTGCTCCTCTCGAACCAACGTAACGCAAAGTGACAATTAACAATGGCTGATGATTGTCGAGAATTAGCAGTGTAGGATAGCTTGCGAATAATAGTATCGGCGGATGCTAGGTAAAATTTAAAATTAATTAAATTAATTTTTTAAAATCAATTTTATTGAGTTAAATTTAAAATTGAATTGAAATAATCGATGCAGTCGATCATATTGTCATTTATTAATTATAAGTTAATATCAACAAATAAATGTTTACAAAGGGGAGTTTCTCCTGCCTGAAATTATCCTTGCCTAATTGCCATTCTGCGTGCAAGAATATATAAAGTGATGATTTTTTGTGTTAGCTATCAATGTACAAGTAATTAATATTTTGATGTTTCTTAAACGTCAGACGCGACTAATTTAAAGCAGCTTCTCTGCCTTGATCTGAATTGTCCTCGGATTTTTTATAGATCCTCAAATTGTTCCGGTGAAGGCAATGCGGCTTACTCGCGCGTGAAGTGCGTTTCCGCGGGTACCGGCTGAAAGCTGAAAGATGATCGCTTGCGTATTCTCTGCCGCACAAAAATCGGTGGTTAAGCACTTTCGAGCTGACGCATTGCTTAAACATTTTGATCGTTGCCACGCAGTATGGCACGTGTTAGCTGTCTTCGTCCTGCTCATTTTCGATCGACGCGAGCGAATAGAGCATAGAAGCGATCGCAAACGATCCTCATTATTGGCGTCTCACCGAATAATATTACGCGCCTCCGGACCGGCGCGGCGACGGCGGCGAGCATTAGAATTTTGGACCTGGAAGGAAGGCAGACAGAAAAGAAGAGTGACAGGGAAAGAGAGAGAGAGAGAGAGAGAGAGAGAGAAAAAGGAAGAAAGGGAGAGAGAGAGAAAGAGAGAGAAATCTTGATAAATGGGAAAACGCGCCGTTTAAAAGGGCCGCTTATCGGCACCGCTGATCTCTCAGTAGAGATCGTTTCTTCGTCTCGCTACACGTTTGAATAATTAATTTGTTCTCGTGTGCATCGGAGATGTTAAGCGTTACACCACATCTCACATTACCTCGGCTGACCACGGTGTGTTTACGCTTACCCAGAATGTTTAAGATAACGGCCAGTAACCCGACACAGATTTTTAAATTACAAAAACGGATTTCCGACCGTCTATATCCCTCGATCTGTCAGAGACATTTTACTCTCAATTCGAGAATGCTCGCAGGTCAATTTTCTCTTCTACTTACATTTTTATCCGATAGAAGAAGGAATGTACCAGTTTGATGAAAAAATGAAGCTGACGGATCCTTTATAGAAATGCAGAGCAACGAAAAATATAACACGAAGTATTTACTCTTGTTCTAAAGCAGAGGCATGAAACGCAAAAGTGCAGTCTCGTATGAGTAATCGCATATAATTTACATGTTGAATCGCTTGCAATTCCGTTAGGACAAGATCTGATTAATAATTTATACATACGCTTCTTGCTTCAGGTTTTTCCATTAAAGCTTTTACCTCTGTCTTTGGATGCATTAGTGACCAGTGCTTTTTTTATACGACCCGATGCCCCGACTCATATTTCGCTTCGATGAACAAGCGCAATCTTCCGTTGCATTCATACGATACCCTTTGGATGATGTTTGAAAAACGAAGCTGAATTTTGCGACGTAAGGATTTTGGAGGTCGGAACTTAAGGAGGGACTGAGAGGAGAGCTTCAGTAGGCTTGTTCGTTTTAGCCGAACTTCTTGCACAGTTCATCTTTTCTCCTTTTCTCTTCAACATGAAAAAAGAAAAAGAGAAAGATGAATCGTGCAATAAGTTCAGCTAAAACGAACAGGTCTATTGACGTCGATCGCCGTTCGATAGCGTTCAATGACAAAATAACGAGAGACGAACCGGAAGAAGAGGAATAGTCTTTTTTCTGCCGGGACAAGAAGAGGAGCACGTTCGTCTTGGCAACATGATCGTGTATGACGGCAGGAAAACATCAGAATATAAATGCGAATCCTTGCGACATTCTCTCCGCTGGAATCGATATGCTAAACGGATGAACGAACGGACGAACGGATACATCGGCGAGCTGGTGGCATCGCGATCGATATACAGTCTCGATAAAGGGAGGCACACCGGCCGGTCAGTCGAGACGAAGAGGACGATGAAGGAGTAAGGAAGAAGGAGGTGGAGAAGGTGGAGAAGAAGAGGAGTCGCGGCGGTTTTAGATCCGGTGATATAGGTGGCACGATATATAAGCTGCTCGTTCGCTTGTCCGCGTCTCCGTGGCCGGGCATACATAATCGGGTAACCGTTTACGTGACGCGACGCGGGACCGAGTCGATCGGCGACGAGCGACAGGGCAACTTGGGAAAAAAACACGGCATTTTGATAGAAACGATCGGCAGGGTACGGTCGGCATATATAAGCCGTAGATGGACCTCACGTGTGTTTCAGTTGCCCGAAAACCCTTACAAGTTCCGGACGGTCTCTCCTTTTCCGAGCTAGAGCGCCTTTTCTAGTAGCAAGCCCTTATTTTACCTTCTTTTCTTTTTCTTCCTGCCCTACTTGCGACGCGCGTTCTCCGTTCCTCTTTCTGTCGTATCCCCCGGGTTTGCCCCCGTTCTCCAATCTTCTACAACCGGCCCGTCCCTTAGCCCTTCGGCTATAGGTCTTGCATACGCATCGCTGATGCACACACACGTGCGTTTATATACTAACTAAAATATACCGAACGTTCATCATCGCGCTCTCCTCCCGATCTCTCTCTCCCTCTCTCCCTCTCGTCATCTCGTTCGCCACACACTGTCGCCCTTGTCCTTGTCCTGTCCCTTCTCGTCAGGAGTCCTCCTTGCCCTTTTTTGTCCCGGCTACCGGCGAACGCGCGCGTCGTCTTCTTCGCCCAGTAGTTTCCTCGCTCTCTCCCATCCTTCACCCTCTTCCAACCCGTCTAACTCTTTTTCTTCCCGTCTTTCTAACTCCCGTCCTCGTCGTCGTTTCTGGCCGTTTTGCTTTTGCACATTCTTGTTTATCTCTCCTGCAACGAGAGCGCGCGATCACTCCTGTATACATTGCATTCTCACTGTGCAATTGAACGGAGCGAGGACTCGCGAGGACACGTGTCTATTGGCACGTCGAAATAAGGAAGCTGAAGGAAAATCGAGAGAACGGGATAAGAGTGACAATGTTGGAATTGGTCATCTGGATCACAGTCATCTGGTCGCTGGTTCTTCTAATCTACTTTGCGTATTTCTTCAAGTTTAACTGGGTGAAAGTGAGTGTCGACCAAGTGGATTTATCCGATTCTGTGTTTTCCCTGCAAAGTGTTCTAAGATTATAAATTGGTATTTGTTAAAGGATTTGAGAAGTGAGAGTAAAACGCGGCAGACCGGCAGCGTTTATACGGCTAGTAAAAATCGGAAGGTAGGTAAACTACCGCCAGTCTATCCGAACGGATGGTTCGCCCTACTCGAGAGCTCGGAGATAAAAAGAGGTCAGGTGAAACACGTGTCTGCTCTCGGTGAAAATTTCGCGGTGTTCAGGTACGTTAGGGTGCGGAATTTCCTTCGAATTAAAGTTTCCCTCACTTCTTTCATACATTTTAAGATATACCTTGGAACTTTTGGGATAAGACACCCTGTATATTTATCACATAACGTTTTACGAATTTCTTAAAGAACCGAAAGAGGCGTAGTCAACATTTTAGACGCGTATTGCCCGCATTTAGGGGCAAATATGGCAGAGGGTGGCCGTGTCAAGGGAGATTGCCTGGAGTGTCCCTTTCATAGCTGGAAGTTTCGCGGAGAGGATGGCTACTGCGAGAGCATACCTTATACTGAAAAGGGTATTAATCAAGTTCTACATAATATCGTTTCAGGCGATATCTATTTACCCTTTTTTTCCCATAGTTTCTGTATGCTATATCGGCTAAGATGTTCGGACTGGATGTTTTTTACACCCTCGAACCACATTCCTGCATCGAAATACCTGTTTATGCATTTTAACATACAAATATTTGCGTATAATTTCGGGGGGTCCTTGGTAGATCGTCTTGATATACATCGCTTGCTGGCCTAGTTATTCGCAATTCTTATACTTGCTTCTATATTATTTATATATACTCTTGCCGAATATTCTTTAAATATTATGCCATGATGTTTTATAGTTTTCTTCATTTCGTACATGATATATAAATTTGACAAGAAACAATTAAATTAGTCGTACGAACTGCGAGTCGATATGGATCATAAAAAATATTCATAATTAAAAAACGTCAGTTACGTTATATGAACTTATATGAACTGTCTTTTGAATCTATTTTCAAAGCGAGTCCTATGATTAACGAAACACTCTGTTTAACGTAAATAGCTTTGCTTTAATTTATCTATGTAATAATTGTAATACAATAATATATATTTAATTATGAAAGAATATATTTATATCACTTAATCATGAAATTCGAAAAGCTATAGAAATTATCTATCGATGCATTTATTATTCCTCTATTTAGTCGTTTGCTTTTTTTGCACAGTGCCACACATCGCTCGAGCAAAAGTCTGGAAGTCCTGCGAAGTAAATCACCACATCTTCGTCTGGTATCACTCCGAATCAGTTGAGCCTGACTGGCAACCCCAGCCGCACACATTCATTTCCAACGGGACATGGCGCTACCAAGGTCGTAATGAGTTCCTCATTAACTGCCACATACAGGTTTGTCGCGCATTCAATTCTCTGATATAATAGATGTGTACACTTTATCACGCAAAAGCCACTCGTAGAAACTAAGAAAGAAAGAAAACAGTTATAGTTCATAAGACGTTACAAAACATAGGTGAATTAAATTAATCATTAGTGTTTACTCACTCGAGAGTGCTGTCAAGAATCACTCTCCAGAATCATGGACTGAAGAAAAAAATATTAGAGAAAGATTGAGAGAGAGAGACTTACTCTCTTTTACTTCACTCCTTTTTTATTTTATTCTTTTATTCTTTTTCCTCGGAAGTTCTTTCAAATGGACAGTAAACTTAATACCTGTTGATCTGTGCATTAGGATATAGCTGAGAACGGGGCTGATCCTGCGCATCTGGACGCGGTACACGGCCCGGGTATATTCCTCTCCGGCAACTTGTCCTGGCTGGCTCGACATTTGTGGATCACTAACAGGGGATGGCAGCCGCACTGTTCGTATGACAACCAGACAGACGAGGACGCAAACGCGGATGCAGAAACAGCGAAGATGCGTGTCAACTTGAACGGTGCGTCGATCCATCGGATCGAGAGCGGCAACGGGGATCGTCATCTCGCAGTCGCGGAGAACGGCTTCGGCAGAAGGGAGAAGCACAAAGCCGGCCTGCACATGTGCCACAAGTTGATCCTGCTGGAGCGCTTCAACGTGATGGAGATCAACGTGGTCATCGAGCAGATCGGGCCTAGTTACGTCGAGCTGATGATCGACACGTCGTTCGGACCTATGTGCATCCTGCAAACAGTAACGCCGATCGAGCCGCTGCTGCAACGGGTGACCCATCAGATCTTTTCGCCGCCCCTGTTGGCACCGTACGCCAATCTGGTCTTTCTGGGTGAGTGCGTGATGTTCCAGCGCGACATCATGATCTGGAATTACAAGAAATATGAGCGGCAACCGATCCTGGTGCGCGAGGACCGTGCCATTCTCGCATACCGTCGTTGGTACTCGCAGTTCTACTCTGATCACAGTCCCACTTATCAGACGGCTATGAAGGACCTGGAGTGGTAGCGATACCTCCCTTTTGAAATTTAACTTGTATACTTTCTGTTATATTTCTAGGTATTATTTTTATTATTAAAGCAGGTAACTTGTGTATAATGTTAATTAAAAAAAAAACGCGTTTGAGAGAGAGATCTTGTTAATTGTAGTATAAATAATTGTTGATCTAAAACAAGATTAAATCTTTATCAGTGTGTCGATATAGTTTTTACTATCGCTTTATATGTTGAATGTAACTGTATTTTAATCGTTGTTACATAAATTGTCGCTCATTGTGTACAAAATGGTGATGAGTCTAATTTTTATATTATATTTAAAATTTAAAAATATAAATTATGAAAACTAAATGTAATGCAGTATTGTTCTATAAAAACTCTTGTATCTATGTGTTCTATAGTATAGAAATTTCAATTGACGTATTCAATGACATTATCTTTCACGCGTTTCTATCAGTTTAATTAGTGAGCTACTTTACGAAGAAAAATGTCTTAAAGTTCACAACAAATCGTAGTTATCGTTACATATAACGCAATAACTTTATCGTATCATCGTCGAAAGGTATCATCGTTAGATAATAACACTTCAGATATTTTATATAGTTGCTTGACATACGCGCAAATTATTTTCACGCTAAATATCTTTTAATAACAAATGGCGAATAATACGCGCGGGATCATAGTTAGCCTGTTTACGACAAATGCGAAATTTATATTGTACATATCGAAACGAATTAATAATTAATTAGTTCCCGGTATTAATGTTCGGTAAATTGTTCACAAATCGAGGCAACACTGCATGTGCAAGCAATTTGTGCATTTAAAATACGAATCAAAAGGCTAAAAGATAATTAATATTGTACTTGATTAAGATTTTATATCAAGTATATTTCTCGCGTTTTTTGAATTTAACTTGCCGGCCGTTTCCGGAATCGACGAATAATTCAAACGAAAACTGGAAGACCGTATATCGATACGCAGTTTAATAATTCGATAATAATACATTCACCTCGCGTGGGATTTATGCAAAAGTAATTCGCAAATATATCGCACAATTACACAATATCAAATCGCGACTTCCTATTAATTAGCCATTACATCGACTTACGTTGTCACGCGGGAGATTAAACGGATTAACGTGAAGTTGGCCGCGTGACGCGTGACTTCACAATTGTTCCTGTCGCTGTCGCGTCCGCGTCGCGCAGGATTCGTTCGGGAATAGGGACGTGTGACGCGTGGGACGCTTAATTAATTTTTGTCGAACGGATCGTTGCTTCCTGCGATCCATCTTCCTTGCGTCATCTTCAGCTGCGACAACACGATTGTCATTCTGGCGAATAATAAGTACGAGGTCGAGTGCGTTTGTGCGAGTGCCGTCAAAGATCAACACGGATGGGACATGGGACTTTGAGAGCAGGAGGATGAAGAGAAGGAGGAGGAGCAGAGAAAGCAGATCTGGGAGGCATCGAGTGATGATGGAGCACCGATGGGTAAGTGATTTATTCGCTATCTATTCATGTATTTCTTAACCTTGAAATTGATCCGAAGCGCAAATGGCGCGCCTCAGTTTTGTAACACAGCGTGCGAAAAATGCATGTGTATCTTTTATTATTTTAAAATATTTAAAATAATATTTTCAAAATGATTTCCGTATTTGGACGTGCAATTTTTCATATTTTTCTCGGTCTTTAGAATATGTTGCATTCTAAAGTATAGATATTATGATAGTGATGGAGATATCTGCATGTGCAATTTTTAACTAAGTAATTGACAATTAGTCGTAGCTCAGACTTGATTTATTATGAATATATTTTTAACAATTAAACAATTCAAAAAAATGTTAAATTCAGAAATTTATAGATCTTATTACAATAACGTAATTCATACAAAAAAACGTTCTATAAAGAATTGCAAGATTTCAAGTATTTTATCTGTTTATTCTTATATAAAGACAAAGTAAAGATGACTATATTCTGACTTTCATACTATATTGAAAACTATATAATCACACATTTATATAAAACGCATTTTATAAAGAATAATATAATTTCAAATATTCTAATCTCTTATTTTTGTATAAATATACAAAGAAACTAAACATTATAGTTAAATTTTACTTATTTTCTTGCTAAATTAAGAGCTTATAATATTTGCATAAGAATTTGCATTACAAACAAACATATAATTACAAGTATCTTTTCTATTTTTGTATTAAAAAAATAACAATCATGAAAGCTGATAAAATTTGAAGAGAATTATATTTTTTGTAAAGACAGAAATTTTTTCTTCGTACATAAGGAAATCATTCATAAGTTTCTAAGCTAAAAGCTCGGAAAAAATTTGAAAGAAGATATTCGTGTTTAAAGATGCCGAAAATAAACCCACAGACCACCTTTTGGTGTTGATAAAATGGCTCCAGGAATCATCTTTAAAGGTATTTGCGTTCTTGGGGATAGTTCCATGCTATATTTTCTCAGAATTATAGCCAGACCTGCCTTCATCTGTAGCTGAGCCATTCTCATCCCCACGCAAAATCGCGGACCTTCGCTAAAGGGAAGAAAGGCGAATGTCTCGATGCTGCGTTTTCTGTCCGGGTTGAATCTTTCAGGATTGTACTCATCAGGATTTTCCCAGTATTGCGGATCGTTTTGCAAAGCTTGAACCGGTATCAGGACCTCCGTTCCGGTTTGCACGCGACAGACAACTCCATCCGAGCCTTTCAATTCGGTTTCCTGCGTGCATCGTTTCTTCATAAGTACTCCTGCAGGTACTATTCTCATCGATTCGTTGAAAACTTGGTCCATGTATGTCATCTCCTTTAAACCTTCATAAGTGATTTCACCGTCGTATCTGTCAAGCACGGTCACCACCTCTTCGCGTAATTTCTCCTGTATTTTAGGATGACTGGCCAGATGGAAGCCGATGAAACTCATAACAGTGGAGGTCTCGTAGCCACCGATGAAGAACGACATCGCTTGTCCCGTGAGCATTTCAGTGTCGAATTTATCGCCCTCCGCCCGTTCCCGTTCGGCCATTAAATGGAGAAAATCAGCCCTGGGTATTCCATCCCTTCTTCTTTGCTCCATGAGATCTGCAACCAACGTCCTGAAGAAATGTTCGACGCGCTTTGAAATGACTCTCATTTTAATGATTTTGTTTAACGATGGAATAAGGAACACGAGAGCGAACATAATTTTATTTCGTGTGGACGGCTTAAAAATAGATTCTCCGATTTCTCGGAAAGACATCTCTTTTTTCTCGTCATCGAAGCAGTGTCCATCTACGCCGAAACCAGCGGCGGCTACTACTTGAGCGGTGTATCTGGAGAACAAGGATTTTAGTTCAAACTCCGTCTTCGTGACGTTGCTCAGCTTTCCATCGATATATTTTTCTAACGTCGCGCACACCTGTTTGACGCTTTTTAGCAGGATCTTCAGTCGCGTATTGGAAAATGCCCAGGTCAAGCGTTTTCTGCTGTTTTGCCACTTCTCGCCGGAAAGAACGAAGGGATGATATGACGCGAGCGGATCCACTTCATAGTCAATATTGATGGTGTTTTCAGAGAAACTGGAGAAATTGGTTTTCAGCACCATTTTCACTAACTCCGGCTCGATAATCATCAACGACGGCGACGTAAGCTGGTAAATCCCGATCATGCTGCGACCCTTGTTATTTTTGTAGATATTGTAACAGAAATCGCCGAGGTTTGTCTTCATGCAGATTACCAACAGCATGTGTCCGAACCCCGGCAAGGGTCCATCCATGCACGGAACACCACGGTTTTGCCAGTATTTGTAATTTCGCGTCAAGTAGAAATAGAGGGCTATAAGCGCTCCGAGAATTAAAGACACCAGCACAACGGTCATATTGCTTCTCTTGGATGACAAGTGACTTGGGCTGTGTTCAAATATATATATATGTACTGCCAGATGTATATATATGTACTGTCAAATATATATATATGTACTGTTCAAATATATATACTGCCAGAACTAGCATTGTTTTTTTCTTGTTTTCTAGAAATGCAAACCGGTTCTGATGTAAACTGGAAAAAAACAATAGCTCGGTTGTTTTTATATTTGAAATAATAATATAAATAATAACAATGATGATTAATGATAATAATAACAACAGTAGCCTCAGTGATACTTTATTGACGCCGCGCGCCGTGATTATCATTCTGATAGGAAGTTTGCGAGTTGTAATAAAATATATACCTCGCTTGAACAAGCAATAACGTAAACATTGCGCAACTAAATTCCAGAACAATTTTCTCTATCCTTATAGTATCATCAAAATAATTTTACTACCTCATTTTAAGACAATGACTACGTTTACCCGGCTCGATTTACGCCGAAGTTATAACATCGATGTTATAACTTCGGCATAAATCAGGCCGTGTAAAAAATAATTGAAAATTATTTTAATCCGTTTAACAGTTTAACATATATTTCTTATATTCTTTTTTCAATGATTATAAAAAATTAATTTATTCTGATAGATTTGAAAAAT
>NW_020228062.1:68447-72051 GCF_003070985.1 Temnothorax curvispinosus
TATAATAGTAAAAGAGATGTTACTGCAACAGAAACTGTTGCTCAATTTTAAATACTTTTTTATTGGTTTGTGATGCACTTTTATTTTTGAATATATAAATTTTAGATTATGTGTGTTGCAAATAATGTACGTGCTACACTTTCATACTCGTGCTAGTAATAATTATGAAGAAACATATCGCAAATCTGTAAAACACATAAATACATATGTATATACATATGTTTAAACAAATAATATAAAATATAAACAAATGTTATTAAACTATTATTGTATAACTATTTTGATTCCTCCAAAATAAGATACAAAAATTTATGGTATGTTTTTTATTTACCAGTATATTAGAAAACAAATAAAATCGCAGTATATTTTAATAAACTTGAGATATTTACATTAAGTATATTTACATCAAGTTTACTCTCCTGTTTTGAATTTAATTTGCCAGGCGTTTCCGGAATCGACGGATCAGATAATTTAAACAAAAACCGGAATACCGTGATATAAAATTGTATACATATATCAATATATACACATTTTAATTATAGTAATTCGTAATTTAATAATACATGCATCTCGCGAGATTTATGCGAGATTTATGCGAGAATAATTTGAAACATATTGCACAATATCAAATCGCGACTTCGTATTAGTTAGTCATTATATTGACTCACGTCGTTTCGCGGGAGATTAACGTGAAGTTGGCTGCGTGACTTTAGTCTTTCTCTCGTCGTGCAGGATTTGTTCGTTGATGTGTGGAACGCTTAATATTTGTCGAGCGGATCGTTGCTTCCTGCGATTTATCTTTCTTACGTCACCTTCAGCCGCGACAAAGCACACATTGCGTTTGGCAGTATATAATAATGTGTCACACGATCGTCATATTCTGGCGATTGATACGCGGGAGATCGTAACTAACCTGTTCACGAGTGCGTTTGCGCGAATGCGGCCGCAAAGATCAATACGGATGGAGGAGGAGGAGGAGATCTGGTAGACATTGACACACGTAAGGAGTATATAATTTATTTATTTGATATTTATTTGTGTATTTTTTAGCTATTGATTCCTTCGACAATCGCGTCTAGGGTGCAAAAAGCATTCGCGCCATGTTACAATTCCGCGTACGAAAGATGTATATGTGATATTTTAAAATAATATACATTTACATAATATCGCGATTTAATTTAGTTTGCACCGTTTTCACCAATTCCAGCTTGAGGATTATTAGCGACGGTGACATCAACTCGTATAGATCCCTACCATATTTCGACCTTTACTGTCCTTATAAATCTTGCAATAGAAATCAGCGGCATCCGTCCGCAAGCATGTGACCGAACCCCGGCAAGGCAAAGCTTCGTCCACGCACGGAACTTCACGTTTTCAGTACTTGTAATTTCGCGTCAAATAAAAATAAAGAGCTATAAGTCCCGAAAATCAGAAACGCCAACACGACGATCGTGTTGTTTGTCTCGGTCAATAAATTACACTTGGTCAGATAAATCGATGTAGCCTTGACGATCAGCTGTGACCGGTTGCGATGTAGCGGAATCGTCGGAGCGAGTGTACATTGATAGCGCCGATTAACGAGTGAACGAGCGAGGTTGCAAAGCAGTAATAAAATTCGCATTGGCGGTTTCAAGTATCGTTAAGTGGACTTTATTTATATTTCGTATCAAGAAACATTATCATAATTGTATAGATTAAATTAATTCTCGCAATTATTGAAGGAAGAGTATAAGGAAATATATATTAAGCATATTAGGAAATTTGTTGCTTATTTTTATATTGCATTAAATCGAAATAATAAAAATATTTGAATGGTGAAATTAAAATTGAAGGGATTATTCTGGAATTAGTTGCGTAATGTTTAAATTATTGCTTGTTTGCTTGTTCACAAGCGTTACATATATTTGATGACAACTTGCAAGTTTGCTATCGGAAAAATAATTACGTTAAAAGAGCATCACTTGAGCTTCTTATCGAGATTGACCTTATATTGACTTTATCTATTGAAAACCGGTTGCTACATTTTATTATCATTATTTGCTATCGATATATATCGATGGATAAATTGATGTGTCATGTTTGCGATGATGAGAGATCAAATTTCCGTAAATTTATTAAACAGATATTGCGTTGCTGAAACTGAACGTATCCAGTTTAACTGGTATATGGGTCGTTTCTTATAAATTACAGTTAGCAATTGCACTGCTCAGTTACTCGTTCTATCTCTTAATAATAGTCCTAGTATTAATGGCAAGTTGACTTTATTAATAATGTAAAAACAGCAAATCTCTATAGTCAATGGAGATTATTTTTAGTCTTTACAAAAATAAATGACAGTTTCCATATACGACGTAAAATTACGTAAACTGCATAACAGACACTTAATATTATGTTCGGATTATCTATATACGCGTCCTGTGTCACCATTATCCAGAATGCTCGTTGATTGACACTGTGAATCTAGAAGTTACTTTGGAGATAAGCAGTCGCAGTTGATAACAGTCGTTTGACGTAAGCTCGTTGAACATTAGACCATTTAATGTTATTAATTTTTTATTTTATACAAAGATATAGTAAAGATAATTAAATTCTTAATTTTTTACTAAATTGAGAATCTAAAATAATTATAATATTAATGTAAAAGAACATTTTATGAAGAATTATTTGATTCCAGATATGCTAATTTTTTATTTCTGTATATAAATACAAAGTTATTGTGTTGCTGAAACTAAACGAACATAGTTTAACTATAATATATGTATGGATCATTTTCTTATTGATTAATAGCCAGCAATTGCTACTATCATGAGTTACTCGTTCTAGCTTTTAACACAGGGCGCACAAAATTCATCTCAATGTCAATGGAGCAATAATAGTCTCGATATCAATGTCAAGTTGGCTTTATTAGTAATAAAAATAACAAGTTATATTCAATAAACATTATTTTAATTTTTATGATGATAAAAGACATTTTTGATATGCGAACCTAACATTACATAAATTACGTAACAGACATTACGTAATGGGTTCGGTTTATCTACACACACACACAACGCACGTACGCACGCACGGTCCACCACCCATTATCATCCGACATGCTCGTTGATTGACGCTGTCATTCACGAAATTAGTTTTGAGAGAAGCAGTCGACATTAATAGTCGTTCGACCTAGGTTACTTAGACCTTGTCTGTTCGGCAGAGTTCAGTCCTCCTCAAGATCAGAGATGATCGCCACGCTCGTGTTATCGATTCTCATAGCTGTGGTTGTTCTCTATTTCTTACTGACGAGAAATTTTAAATTCTGGCAAAAACGTGGAATACCTTGCCCGGATGGGGTCTTGCCTGGCGTCGGTCACTTCTGGGATGTCGCCACCATGACGACCCCTTTCTCCGTGTGCATTCGCAAGATCTACAATGCTAGTCGGAATCACAGTATGGTCGGAATCTACAACTTCACGTCGCCAGCATTAATGGTTCTCGAACCGGAGCTAGTGAAAACAGTGATGCAGACAAGTTTTTCGAATTTCCACGAGAATGGCCTCAAAATCGATCCTAAATTGGACCCTCTTCTGGCCAATAACCCCTTCTTCACGTACGGTGATAA
>NW_020228062.1:72061-90149 GCF_003070985.1 Temnothorax curvispinosus
AATAATATGATTTTGAATATGTCTTTTCCATGCATTACGAATTATTTTCAAGAGAAATAAATTTGACGAGTTAAACGTTTTCACATGCGAGACTCAAACTTTCATTTTCAGCTCAAGTTTACACCTATTTTTTTTTTTTTTTTTGGAACATACTTTTTACCGTGCTTGCGAGAATCGTATTTACAACATCGAGCAAAGTCATAGAAATAAATTTTTATCTATGCCAGGAAGGAAATATAAGCGTAAACATTATTAATTGCCCAATTGGAATCGATTTGATTGATCGCCCTGCCGTCGCATTGTCAACAATAATAAAAGCAATCTGGAAATGTAATGCTCTTGTAATAAAATCTAAATAGCAAAATTAATAAGGATAATAATATCAAGGATCGAACAAGTGGGTAGGGTAAACAAAAATGGTATTAACGAGCGAGATAAATGTGTGTAACGATTATACAATAATATGTTTAAGGCAGACAAACTAATAACTTCAACTGACCAAAATTCAACGCAAAATACAGAACATGTTTCAACATTGTTATGAATTTTTAACAACAATGATAACGGTGAGATATGTATTATCGGAATTCACACGGATTTGAAATGTAACGGAGTATGTATATGAATCAGAAAGCAATACGATTTTTTGAATTAGATTTTGAATATATATATACATTTTGATTATAAAATTATTTTTTTTTAACCAATCTGTCGTGTTAGGTAACATTATGACATGTAAGGTTTTTCTTTTCTTATTGAAATATCTTGATTGTATTGGAAATTCAAAATTCTTACATTTATGCTGTGATTGTGTTCGATAAGAGGATTGATATTTCTAACTTTGACATTGACTTGAATTAAAAACTATTGTTATAAGACATCAGAAATGCAGCGAATATATAATAGAATTTGCGATAAAATTAGCAATATCTATCCAAAATTTGTTAGTAGTAAATGAAAGGGGTGGAGGGTGGATGTTAAATGTTTTTGAAGGTACGAAATAGATTTCCGAGTATTTGACAGGAGTTCTACGGATGTATGATGACGATGATATACAACACGAACAAAGTATCAACAGTACAATCAACAAGGGATTAACAGTGTTAAATACAACTTTTGGACAAAAATGAGAACATCCGAAATCTCGGTAATAGGGAACACATGCGATAAAGTAACAGGGTTAAACAGACATTAGAGGGAAATGGAATGTAACATTTGATAACTTATTAACAGCAATAACGTGCCAAACAGAAATTCAACGTGAACAACGGGAAAATCTTGAGGACAGGTATTATATCGGGTGACCAAAAGCGTAAAATTCGACACAAACGTAAACAACAGAAACAATAACATTCAGATAGGCAACATACGAGAAGCATTCAAAAGCAGCATAATACGTTTGTGTGTTGTGTCTGAACAATTCTCTTTCGTCAAATATAAAGCGTCTCCTTTCTTTACGAGATGTACCTTGAACCCCTTCGTTCGGATTGTATTACTCCGGACAAAATTTAACTTCAATCGTTACTACAGGCAAAGTACAAATCATCCATGCTGTAATTTTTTTTTTTTTACTAGATAATCGACATTGAGTTTATCGAGTTTATCCAGTTTAACGATCTTTTCATCTGGGTAATTAACATAAACGATTTTGTTTCTGCAAAAGTATGTATATGCGTTTACCCTAGATCTTAAAACTATATTGTTAAAGATACTCAATTCTATCAAGAAAACTGTTATGTCACTTAATTCATCGAATGTATATCAATGTGACTATATTCTTAAAATTGAAAAAATTTTTGCTTATTATATTTGGATAAGTGCTTACAGATTAAAATATAGGTCGATTTAAATTAATTAGTCCTCTCGCGAAAATTAATAAAGTAATCTATGCCTACGAGATGAAGCTGATCAACTGTAAATTGATAATGTTTGACTTGTAATTTTCTCTCAGACGAGTAATGTAAAACTTGACAGTGGGTATATTAATGAAAAGTTCACATAATAACTGTAACGTTTCGTAGAAATAGAAAGGAGTATTCTGTAAATTAGAACATTTAATATTAACTTACAGCATTAAAGCATTATTAATTTACAGTTGACAGGTAATATCTCACAACGCTAAATATTAGCGTTCACGACTTGTCCTTATCGCTACTCACAGGGGTATCATCCATTTGTGTCTGGCACATCTTTGCTCGATTAAGTGTACCAGCAACAAAGTTGAAAGTTAAATCTAAAGTAACCTAAACGTAAAGTACCTACGATACGATTGTGTATAAATTTTATATGTACGTGTTAAGTAATTCACGTTCTACATTGCGTACTTGTCGATAACGAAACGGTCAAAGAACGAATTTTCAGACAAGTTTTCTCTTCTTGATTTATGCGTTTTGTGATTATCTGAATGGCTGAACCGAGCAGGATAATCTGAAAGCGCGACACTGAAACACGCAGATGCTGAAAGGAACCTGTTGGTCTCGCAAAACGGCGATTACATGTTTTGTAATCCGTAATTATTATCAGGCGATTTTGCGAAACGAACACTTCTTCATATCCTTTCAACATCTCCGCATAACAGTCGAAACAATTAAAATTACTTTTATATTCAACCGCGTTGAATTGCTTTTGAGGCATGTCGGCTGTAGAACGTATTATTTCGCGTAGAACGTATCATGCTTTATATTTACATGCTTATTCATTTCCTTTTTGTTTTCTTTTTTTGGGTTTTTATGGTCTTCTTTTTTATGAGTAAAAAAATAAATGTAAAATAAAAAAAAAATAAAAAAAAATAATAAAATAAAACTAAAAACAGGCTAAATAACTGATCAATTCGTGAAATCATCGAAATGTGAAGAATGTGTCGAAATTCAACAAAAATATGTAACATGTGATAATGAAGCATGATGACAAAGCGCAGTTAAAAATCTAAAGTTACATCATACCAAATTTTTCGGACTTGAATATAACATTTGGATGTGTAAAAGTTTAGCATTCTTACAGCAATCAGAAAGTTTATGCCAGGCCATTATTGATCAAGTCGTTATTTATAATTATTGGCACAATAACTGCAGTTTTTGCGGTTTCAAACGGTTTTATATATACCTTTCACTGAGATCGACGTTTCTAGCCGTAAAAAATGACAAAACTTTCCGCTCTCCATTTCTGTTATAATTCAAGTTATTACAACTTCTGTTACAATTGAATCTGTTATAATTGAAATACGCGAGCCTTTGTGCTAACGTAAAACATGAGATATAAAGAAAAATGAAATATATAATTTACGTACATATATTTCAGAGATCTATGGCGGAGCGCTTTGTGCTTTGGTATTAACGACGATTTCACAAAATAGGCAAAATAAAAGTAACGAATAAATTAAAGAAATAATAAAATAAAAATAAATAAATAACCTAAATCTACGACAGTTTTTTTTAAAGTAAATTAAAGAAGGATTTTAGTGCCCATCAGAATGCAGAACTGTGACGATCGATTTCTACGATATCGTAATAATTTTCGCTATCAGTTAATACTCACGTTCGATCGATATCGTTAGTGACTTAAGTATATAATCTAAGATAAAATTTTACAATTAGAACAAGGGATAGTACCTTTGCTGATGGTCCCACGACGACGTCTCGCGTTGTCCGTGACTGTGTCCCATGTTGTTCCGCTATGATTTGGTGCTCGCGATTTTCCATGTGTGTCCAAGAGTTGTCTTCCGAGGGTAGGTCCTCCGATGATTTTCCACGAAACACAATTAGTTCGTTGCTCACTCTTGATTGCTTGATAGAGCTCTTCTTGCTTGACAGGAAAGAAATAAAAAATCGTTGTTGATTAGAATAAGATCTTGCTGAGAGATTAGCTTTGTCGAGGATTCTTGCACAGTCGGAAAGGTCCGCGATAGCGATTTTTGTCCTGCGATTTGCATCTTGTGTCAGAGTGCTTTTCGATGAAAATTCTATTCTTCATCCAGATACGAATCTTCGTCGTGCGATTCGTGTTGAATTTGTGCCCGAGTGCAGAGTTGTATTGGTGTTCGAGAGTAAAAGTTTTGTTCCGAGTAAATGCTTCTCGCCATTCTTGTTTTCTGGCGGTAGTTTTGCAGTGGTTTTGTATTCCTCAAGCGGTTTTTGCTCGTTGGACGTAATTTAAGGTGAGATAGTTGACTTACGCCGCTACAGAGCCGCGTGAAAAAGTTATTTTTGTTTTTTTGATACAGTGAAAGTCTTGCAAGTGTAGGTTTTCTGAGAGAATTTCTGACTGTTTTCAGAGTATCCTTGGATTTGGACCAAAAAGGACTCCGCGTGTACTGTTTTGCGTAGCGTCATTCGCAAACGAACGTCATAAATTAGCTCGACTATGATAATCCAATTGATTTTGGGGGTTCGATATAAATTGGTTCGATTAATGATTTTTCAATTGATTTCGGGGATGACATCTGCTCTGAATATCAATCTTTCCGCCCACTTCCCTGGATTTTGGTTGTGAAATTTGTCGCGGGTCGCTTTTGAGATCTGTTTTTGAGCGCTGCTGTTTGCTCTCTGGTTAATCATTAATCGTTCGAGAATATGTAGGTCGGGTGTTTGACGGTGCGCTAACTCGTCGATCCGAAATAACTTGCGAATTTCGATCGAGAGCTTTTGATTGTTCTACGCCAGGTTGAACCCTGGAAGAGATCGCGTTTTTTTTTCCCGATGCGATCCAAATCCGTGCAGAACTGTTTTGGCTGCACGATGTTAATTTACGTCGTGATTTCCGATTTTGCGATTTGGCGCTTTTGATCTGCTCTGAAGCCTTAATTTGCATGCCGTCGATTGACATGCGCGTTTGATCGATAAGTCTCCTGTTTGAGAGAAACCGTGAAATGATCAAAATACTCTTGCAGAAATGTTTTTTTCATCTAAATAATTGCTAGGCAAGTATCAAATAATCATCGATAAGTCGTAAAACGTGAACTTGGAATCACGTTGTTATCTCTTTGGTGATGTTGCAGCGCGTAAAGAACGTATAGGGAAGTGTAACGAGAAACGTTTTCCTCGCGGTACGATCCGCGGTATGCCTCCTGTAAATCGTATACATATACGAAAGAAAAAAAAGGTCGCGCGTCCTGCTGCGGCCGTTTGGTAATACTCTGCGAAATTATAATCCTGAGGGTGTGAGACTTGCACTTGTGGCGGCGTATAGACCGAAGGGTTGCCGGGTTAAGGTCGGAGGAACGATTCCATCCATGCCGTGAGCCTTTTGCGAGGAGAGACGTTTTGTCCTTTCCAATCCAATTTTGGTGCGAGACCGAGTCCAGACTCTCGCAAATTTTTCGCGCTGCGAAACAACGCGGAATACGTTTAATACGTTTGATACGTGCGCGTGCGTGTTATGCGTGTGTGTATGAATGTTTTTTGTTCTCTTTCGAAGTAACTGCGTGATCCTGAAGTGCGTCGCGTGATGCACGCGCTGTATGACTTTTTCCGTAAATTTCCAATGATTTCGGAGAATTTTCGTCGATAGAGTGTTACTATCATTAGTATTAGTATCGTTGGCTGTGAGGGTAAGAGTAACGTCGGCGTTTGTTTTTTTTTGAAGTAATAATAATAGTGATAGTAAATGTGTGACGTTTTTGAACAGGTGATTTTGCTGTTTTTGACGATGCTCCAAGTGTTGCGTTGAAAGTGTTCGATTTCGTTGGGAAGCTTTTGCTCTTCGGTCCGGCGAGAACGACAGGTGCAGCCTCCGCCAGTCAGGAGATTTCTGAGGTTCCGAAAGTTTCACGTTTGGTGATCGAGTGATCGACGATTGAAGCCATCTGGCGGGGGTGGAGTAGACTTTAGTAGAGAACGGAAGGTGGTTTGGTCCAACGAAAAAACATTGCTGCCTTTGGTCTTGAGGTTGATGCCGGAAAGTACGTACGATACTAGAATTCGCGGAGTTGTTTTGTGTACGCCTCGAGGAAGTCTCGTTCGAAGGCGCTCTCGAGTGTTGTGCAAGTCAAATAATTAAAATATCCTCAGGCTCGCCGGGTAGACACGTGAAAGCCTGTTTTCCCCTCTTGTATGCGAAAATGTATAAATGCGATAACTTCAACCAATGATGCGCGATAATTGCGAGAAATCCAACAAATCCCGTAGATGCAATAAACATAATAGACTGCCTGGTGGATGATTGAAGAATCGTTGCGACCGTCGCTCTTGATCCCCGACGATCTCCCACGATCATCGGGGAGAACGAGATCGCGCCGGATACATTCCTTATCCGTTTCGGTACCCGTTTCGGCTCCTCGCCGGATAGCTGGCTTCCGCCTGACGTCGGATTCCGGCTGCACCCGCCGATTTTGATCCTCCCGCGCCGTCCCGTCGACTGGTTGATGCCATGATTGATGCCCTGATTGCCCTTGATTGCTGCTGCCTCGTTTTCCCGGGCCGTCCGAGTGGTGAGACCTGGAAGGGTGTGAGCGTTAGCTACGAAAAAAAAAAATAACACACAAGGGCCGGTTGTTCACGTTTTTCCGTGCGTTGAAACTCTAATCTAACCGATATCTACCAAATGCTCTTTAGTGACGCTAAAATAAAGTAATCCCTTTGAGATTTCGAATAGTTATTAGTGGTGCGAAAAGTGTGCGTGCGGTCGTCGCCAAGCGTCGTTATTTTGAACTGCCACGAATACGGATGCCGAAAGGCGCTTTCACTGTTCTTCACTGTTTTGCGCTACTTTGTTTTTTGTCAGAATTCGCGAATGCCTCGTACGTTTATTGTTTCCCGACGAGCTTCCAGCACGGGTGAGGAATTTCGATCAATTTCGTTCAGTACAGGCGTATATTCTTCATATGAGGTTGCAATGACTGTGAATGATGCGATGATATTTTAGACTAGCATCCGTTTCTTTTTGTCTTGTCAGGAGATTTGCATTTTGATCAGAAGATACCTCGCGACGCTTAACTTCATGGTGAATTTATATTGTGCTCGGAAAATTTAGCTGTGCTGAAGAAAAAGGCATTGATGTAGAAAATTTACGACCATGCGGCTGTGATATGATGTTGAAAAGTCTAGTTTTTTTCCCTTGAAATTTGAAATTAGATTGAGAATCAACGTTTGACGGATATCCGGCAAATATCATTTTTGATAACTTCACATTTAGTTTTTCGGTCATAATGTTTAATCTTAATTTCTTCATGGACAGTTATTGGTAAATTAGTTTTGTATATCTTTAATGTGCTAAATTTTATCTCTATTTTTGATTAATTGTCACTGACAGACATAACGACGATTAAGTTATCCGAGAGAAAAGCTGTTTTTCTAGTTTTAAATACGTTCGCCTTTATAAATACTTTAAACGTATAAAACTTTAAATTCTATATCGAGATTCAGGATAACTTTTCCAGATTTTGTCATTTGAATTGCTGCATTGCTCGTGCTTTTGCGTTTACGAAATGAGCCTAGGACGTCTGTCTGCCGTAAATTCGTGTGTATACTTGATTTCTTAGAGCAGTTCGATCATTTGCCCAATAGATACGATTATCCCAAAGAACGATATTGTGCAAGCATCTTCATCTTTGAATGTTGAACGCAGTTTAACATCTACTTCGATTTTCACAGACATAAATGTGACCTCGAGCGTTTTCAAATGAATCTTATTTTTATTCTCGGCTAACGTAAAAGATTTCTTTCGATCGACTTTTTGTTTGTGAAACTTGTCTGACCTTTTCTAAAAGAATTCGTATCGCGTAGATAGCCAAGAAACGGCGTATTTAAGGGTCACGACATATCCGCGGTGTTATCGATGAGTCCGAGAGATATCCCCGAGAAGATCGACGAATTTCTTTGAAATGTTCTTATCAGCTACACTTTTATTACTCTTCTTACATTGGAACGATTATCGTGGAAGAATTTTGACTTGACATTTCTTTGCGAAGATTTGGAAGTTGCCGGAGAATATCTTACGATAACATAATCACAAATAAATCAATAGATCGCGTCGATGAGTCGAGATTGAAGTGGTTTTGAGGAATAATTTCGGAAAATTCTCCAAATGCCAGAGATTCGCGTTTCTTCTATCTTTCCTTTTTCCAGAAATGATGTTGGTACAATGATGTTGGTAAAGCACAAGCTGTTAATTTTTTTTGTGATTGTACATATATTTTGCAAGAAATTTTTCGGACGCTCGTGCCGTGCGGCTCCCGTGTAGAAATCTCAAAGTTTTTTCGTGGCACTTATACCGCTTACCACGATCCAACAAATATATATGATAATACGCACTATTGCGAGCAGCTGGTAGTAGCCTGCAGTCTTGAATGTAAAACGCGCGGCTTTCGCTAGCCGATCCGGTCGACAATATGTCAATTATACTCGCGCTTCTCGGAGGGAGAACGGAGGGTGGAGGAGGGAAGGACACGAGCGTGGAAAGTGTAGCTGAGAGGAACAGAGCAGAAGCGAGAATCAAAAAGACCTCGATGGTTTCCCTGTGTGTATATGTACAACCGGAACAACCGGCCCCGGAAAGACCGGAGAGCACAAAAAGAGGGCGAAGCGTGAATCGTGGAAAAGAAGCGTGGCCGCAAGAGAGGAAGACAAAGAAGTCGTGCTGTTGTACTGCTGATGCAAGATGCTGGACCGTGGGACTTGTAGGCATTATGAGTTAGTTAGCCCCTTTAGAGGTTTTCTCTCTCTCTTCCCTGGGAACGCGCATAAATCACGAAACGCGAGGGGGGCACGGGAGCTCGAGGTGACGAAAAATACCTTTGTACAGAATGTACGAAGGGCCGGGTACGTGAGGCGTATGAGGGACTCTCAAAGCGGAACTCTTTTTTTCTCTTTATTTTGTGGCTCGTTAGATTCTTGAAGGCCGCGCGACAATGCCAAAGCCGTGGCTCTTTGTTACGCGAGTCCGGCCTGCTTCGCGTTTTGATGCCCGGAATCTTTTCTTTCGCTAACGATCGCGGCGCGGTGTTTTTGGTGTTCGTCGTTTGGTGTTTGGCGTTTGTTCAGATCGTTAGAGTGGTCTTGACGGGTGGTTTTGACGACTGATCTTTGTCGATCTGTTTCGCAGGAAATTATCTTGAGCATTGGATTATGGCTCGATACGTTATACAACCGCGACGCGGTTGATTTCACGGATTATTCGGGTTCGCGTGAAACTGGTGATGAAGCAATAATCGAGCGTTCCATTTATTGGAACGTCTCATTTAAAAATGTCTCCTTGATAGATCACGATTTCTATAATTCTAACACGTCTTTCTCATAACTTGCAGTCGAGATTTTGCAATTTTGCAAATTGAAGAAAATCCGGCATGATCAACGGTTAGTCTCGCGAGATTATTTCTTCGACATCGTAAGATATTAACTAAATTGTCAATTTTTATATACCTGTATCTTCTTTCGGAAACAAAACAGATTCGCCTGGTCGTTTGATGATTTTTGGAAAAATATTTAATAAATCCAAAGATATTTTGTACTCGTCTGAAGCAGTCTAAATTATTTTTGAACCATTAACATACCGTAATATTTAGATTCAGGAATTTTGATTTGGATATTGTTGAAACAATTTTTATAAAACGGAGGAAATCTTTTTTTTGTACCACATTAAAAGCAACATCCAATCTCTGTTTGTTTCTATTGCGATAGCTATTGCTATGATTTCTTGATATTTTGAAAAATGCTTTCTCCACAAACGTGTGATTTTAAATGCAACCTTCACTTTAACTCGAAAATATTCTTCAGTCTTTGTCTTCTTGTAGTTTCCTTCATTCTTTGAATAAATCAAATCAGTTTCAAGATACTGCCACATTCGAAAAGTCGAAAGAGATCTTTCGTTTTAGCGTGTTCCTTAAAGCCAATAAATTTCTTCCGTTTTCTTTTTTTGTTGAAACAATAGGAATTATTTTTGAAACGGTATAGTGTCGATCAATTTTTGAAAACCCGAAGAGTCGTTAATGAGCTCAAATGTAATCGCCATTATTTCACTTATTGAGTTGCCATCATTGTTCTATTGCAAGTCCATATTTCAAATATGTTATTTTATTACGCGATCTTAATCTTACTCAACAGAGTATTAATGTAAAGTAATAGAGTACACAATAAGAACTTGGCAGGGCACAGCTTGTATCAAAGAATATACTGATTCGATGATGATCAAATAATGATTGAATGATTTATACAATAACGGGATCTATAAAAATGTTTTAATTCTATTTGAAGAAACCAATTTTATATGCGCGTTTTTCCCATAATACAACCAATTTCAGAAAAGTATCGTAACACGAAAACAGAGTAAATTTTTTTTTATCATTACGTACAGACGAATCTATACTTTTGTCATGTATTCTCATCTGTTGTAAGTAAATCCAGTTAGATAAATCCGGTTAGATTAATCCGGTTAGATAGATACGAGGATCAAATAGTTAAATCGGAAGTGGTACTGTATGTCGCAATATATGCGCGTGACTGATATTTCCAGTGATATATATAAACTCCTTTGGTTATATGGAAACACATTTAAAAGATCAATTCTTGCGTGTCGATGTATTCGGTGACCGAATCAATGCAGGGTTTATATCGGTTACGGTGTACGAGTGTGTGCTGATACGATCGACATGCTCTTTGCTTCCGGCGTAAGTATATGGGGAACAGTTAAACCGATTCCCTTCACCCTGATCGAATATGCGAACAGGTGAAACGACTGCCCGAACAGCATAATAAATTCCTTCGCGATATCTCGATAACATTAAATGCTTTTATTTATTTCAGTTGCAAAATAATTTTTAACATTGCCAATATTGTCACATCAGTAGTTCTCAATTTGGTTGCAAAGCTTATATAACTTTAGTGTAAGAACAATTGTATTGATTTTATTGTTATAAAATTTCTCTTCTTCTCTTTTTTTCTTTTAAATATCTTTTTCTATTAAATGGCTGATTTGGATGTTTTATCTGGAATAGAGAATAATTCTTTTTTGGAATGTCATAAATATAACTTTTTTTTATAATGCTGCTAAAACAGGATCTGTTGAAACTTGTATAACAATATATATATATTTTTTTTTGCTGAATTGATAATCTGTCGTTTCGGAACAGCCTCTGGATTTATCTCATATATGATTTTAAATAAATATATAATCCTTTATTTGTCAAATAACTTAAATTTGAATGTACACTATTAAGTTTAAATATCAAACATCTATTTTTCATCATTTTTATTACAAAAACTTTTCTTCGGTCAGTCTTACTGCTTGTAATAAAAAAAATTGTACGGATATCAGTTTTATTATTAACTGCATTTTTTCTTTTAGAAAACGTATAAAAAAGTATTGCTGCTTTAATCGTAAAAGGTCAGGTCAGAATATTCGCCAAATGCAGTAATAAAGTAAATCATAAATTTTTATAGCGGAAAAAAAATTTCAGTCCCGATGATTTTTGCATGATATATTGAAAACCCGAGTATTTAAATGCCTGTTATATATGTATATATTTCGATAATCGGATGCATATCTGTTTTGTGGCTTAAATAAAGATGTAGTTGTATTTGTTCTTTTTCTGGCGTATAAATGAAATATCAGTCCGAAGTTACATGATCTTTCTTTTATTAGATTACGACTAAAGAATTTTTTGTTTTACTTGTTATCATCAAAGAAACCTTATTACAAATACTTTGTCCGGTTTTACATCTTAATCATTCTTTCAAAATGCAGCAGCAAATTTGAAGTTTCTAATATGATTACTGCTTAAGGTTTTTGTTGGTCCACTATTTTACCCTTTACTTGTCCAGATAATATGATTTTGTGGCTCGTGAAAAAGTCTTGTTTTCTATCACGTTTCAAACGTCTTTCTGAATTTGTTTTATTTTGCAACAAAACTTGCTCATATTTTGAATAGCGCTTGTTTCGAAATTGGAATCGTGCAATGTGTAATCAAATTTTAACATACAATATCGATTATCTGCATATTGCCTAAAGTGATTATGCCGATTATTATCGATAACAGCAGAAAAGACAAGATATGTAATCATGTAAATAACAATTATCCAACAAATATTATCATATTCTATACTGCTATTGGTGAGATTTGAAGTGAATTTCTGTCAAGTTACTGTTCATAAAAAATACTATCGATTAATTAGTCGATTAATTAATTCCCGGAATACCGAGGTAAGCGACCGAGAGTAACGTTGGTCGTAAAATTATTCTGTAAAAACAGATTTCGTGATTGTTAAATAATTCCTGTATTTCATCTATTTTATCAAACTGATATACATTGTTCCTAATCGTCCACGCAAATTATCTTTGGTCGTATATTTATACATTCTCGTCTATAAATTGCATGGCATTCTATTTTATTAACGTTACCACTGCATTGATCCATTACAAACTTTTTAGTAGCAACAAATTTAAATAGAATAACTTCAAATCTTAACAATTAAACTTCATATTAACCGTAAAACTGTTGCGAGTGTGACAATCTCATAGGAAAAGCGTTTGTTTTCAAATTTGCAATGAGCATACGACAAATGTTCTCAGCTTGAGATTGAACGGCAATTTTAACCGGCTTAACGGGACAATGAGTTGGTAGAATGGAAATAAAAGTTTCTACGTGGATTATCTCGGACATTTGATATTGTTCGATGTCATTTTTGATCGTATCATATTCGGAACTAAGGATAAAGGAGAAATTTCACCTGCTTGAATCTGCACATTTTTTATTGAAACTTAACCCCCTATATTATGTTACGAAGTTACACGATAAAAATTTCGATAAACGACACCTTTCCATTTTATGTGAAGGTTCTCACGTTGTCTCCGTGTTACTTTGCGCAACAAACGATGTATCGACAATTTCTGACGTGCGGAACGTAATGCTTGACAGGATACAGAAGTGTCTACGCATGCAGATTTTTTGCGGGTTTATTAAGCAGCTGGTGGAAACTAAATAGAGTAGATCACACAGATTGAGTCGAGTCGGTACAGAAACAGCAGCTTGAAACTGAGAGTTTAATGCGCACGCACACGATGTGTTAAATTAATCGCATGCATTTCGTTAATTTACATACAAAACTAATTACACTGATGGATCTGTACATTTAACTGTTGATCTACGATCGACTACGAATGACTGCACGCCTACGAGCGCACTTTGGCCGCTCGTAAACGTGCACTATTAACAGCAAATGAAAACGTTCTGAAAATCTACAGATACAGGTGAGAGATAAGCTGAGAGGGTGTGTGATATCACTACTCGCAATCTCGAAACGAAGATTATCCAAATGACTTTAGTATCTCGGCGAGTCGCAAATCTCGGACGATACTGGAAAATTTGGATCAATCTGCCGCGTTGCCAAAATTAATTATCCGTAGAATTAATTAATTATCCGTATGAAGATTTCACGAAACGTTTTCTTGCAAGGAGTCATTCCGATTATGTCGGTAATAGTAATAATAATAATAATAATAATAATAATAATAATAATTTTCAACGGACGCGTGTGTGAGTAGTGATAACGCCGTTAACAGGAGAAGCAGTTTGAGGAGAGCGCCTATATTTTTAGACGAGTACAAATTTCGAAGGATCAATATTACACACAGAGCAATTTGTGATCAGACGTGAGAAAGATAAGACAAAAGCAGACAGAACTTTCGAACACAGCGGCGAAAAGGGGGATTAGACGAGCAAATTTCAAGTCACATTTTGGGGAGGGATATTAGTGCCTGGATAGAGTAGGTCCGAATGATCAATACGCGCGTAACTCGGTAATTTCGATCGTAGATTCACGCTATTCTGTCTCGCGAATTATCTCAAGACACGTCCGTCGCGATTAAATTTCACGTTAAGTCTCTCTTGGCACGTCGTGGGCGGTTAATTTTTCTCGTTTTCAGCAATTTGGCCGTTTTCTACCTGCCCGAAAATTTTCACAAAGTACTATCCGATAAAATCAGAACACCGTGAAAATAAAAAGAAAGGAATCCGCATATCTGTTCGTGACATCGCGCGTGAATCTAAACGCGCAATTAATCGCGCGGTTGGTTGAACGAACTGTGTGTCATGATTTTTGGAATTTAGCTCGAAATCAATTCAATTCGAATCTCTCGATATAAATTTCTCGAAGCGCGCTCGCTATAGCGAATCGCCTCTGGTGTTCTCATTTCCACGATAAATCGTACTGTATAATCGACTATCTCATTCGCGAAAAACTAAGCGAGTCGAGAAATTTGAACTTTCAGAATCTCACTTTGACAACGTTCGTCGGCTTCAAAAAGACGTGGCAATAAATTAGATTTTCTATAATAATCGCCTGTAAATGTACTTCTTTCAGAGCGAACGTTAATAGATGCAAACGTAATTTGGTTTTTGGTATAAAGTATGTAACTCGCCTAAATTTCCGCGTGCGATAGTCGATCGTTATTTGCGGAGAAGCGTAAAATTTCCGAGGTTTCACGAGGCAGAACGTCGAAGATCCGCGGGGCCGAAAACCTAGATTATAGACGACTTTTAGCGTAGTCTATCGAAGCACCAAGATCACGTGCTAGCCAGGACAAAAACCCGAAACTATACTCACCATCGTGGGTGGTAGACGCTCCGATCGGATCTGCGACAGAAAAATGATGGCGATCGCCGATTAGATGACGGCAGCCTACTTCCTCTCGTCTCCTCTCTTCTTCGCTCCACCGGATCCTCCTCGACCGTGACCGGGACGGTCGAACGGTCGAAGAAGCCGAGACCTCCTCTCCTCAACGTTGACCGTGACGCTCTGAGGTCATTGCAGGCCGAGCGGGCCCTTATATACTCGCTAGGCCCTTCGTTGCACGTGGTGGTTGATGGGGGCCCTTCAGGGGAGGCCCCCTGGGAAAACGGTTCGGCGCAACGTTCCTTTTCAGACATCCTTCCGCTCCCCTTCTCTGTCATCTTTTCCCCCTATCGCCGAGGGAGAAAAGAGATCACGAGACGAGACGGGAAGATCCTTGCTTCCGAACACGTTTGCTCCTTACCTGTTTCTGCACGTTAACGTACGCGACGGTTTCCTCTCCCGATACTCTCCACCGAGGGGTGCTGGTCACCCCCTGAAAATCCTAAAGGGGGGCGAACGGCCCAGGTGCCAGGCAGAAAGATAAACCGAGAGCTCTCGGAAATTTCTGCCAAATGGGATTTCTTCGCGACGGTAAATTCGAAATACTGTGCACGTGAAAAGTATCTCCAGGTGGAGTTGTCCAGGAGTGAGATTTATTTGGTTCACTTATCTTGTCAAAACTAAGATTCAGGAAGAGCACAAAGAGAATTTCCTAGCGGAACGGCATCAGAATCTCCAATCTTTAAATCATTTATATATATATGAAAGAGTAAAGAATTAATATTTGAAGTAATACAAAAGAAAGAGTATTCTTTGCAATTAAATAACGAGGCACTTATAATATTAAATCTATATTTATATTTATTCATATAGTATTGATCGAGAAATTTTAAATTTCCCAGTTAAATGCTTCAGATGTTCTCACATTTTTATTCTATTAGCTCGATTTGCAGATCCTAAATAATTGCCATCGATATTACACATATTGAGCGAAATATAAATATTCTATTTAATTTTCTATTTAAAATGACGCAGTTTCGGTGCGACTGTTATTTAACCGTTACGCACATCCCCTTTGCAATGACGCAAGAGTTACCGGTTTAGCATTCGTGTGTCACGGCAGCTAAATCGATCTCCTCTTTTACATATCTCAACGATTTCTTTAACCCTTTAATAATAGTCGCGGATCCAGTTATGTGAGTCTCATCCGTTGACCGTTTCTCGTAGAACCGTTTCCTTTCTGTCGCCCTTCTAGAACTTTTCACCAACGGTACACGCACGTACGTACGTGACTTGTACAATGCATACAAAAAAAGGGAAAAATCTCTTTGAGATAGCAGCTTGTGAGATAATTTTATTATACTTTCTCACACACAAATGTTATTAGAACTTTCTGACCAGACAGATGTGTCTATAAATGGGTGATAAGAAAGTAAAGAAATGTGCGTTGCCAGATATAATTCGTCTGTTTGCCAAATAAACCTTTTTTATTATATATATTTATTCTTAATTTTATTTAGTAGATTTTTAATCAATTACGTCGCTTTTATCAGCATTTATTGTACATATCTAATTCATTTATTTTCTCCATTAAATTAATCTTCGGTTTTATTCGGTAATTCCTTAATGCGTTGTGCCATCATATATGCTAGAGTTTCAATTTTATATATAATCATGTACAATATATAAAATATTACAAGCTGTGCGTTGATTCGAAGCGACTCACCCTGTCGCTCAAGGTGCTGATTTTTGAGAACATCGACACGCGCCACCCGCAGCACACGATATGCCCCTGATGGGAATTGATTCGTCGACGATTCATGCAAGATCGACGTGAATCATTCGGCAAGAACAGTTAAATGAATTCTCGTCGACGCGCGGCGTTAACTATGCGGGTACCAACTAGCCACTGGGGGAGATTACCGGGGTAGATAATTGGTTAATGACTCCCGCTATTCTCATCTTTTTCAGCATGTTTGCCATACTAGTATAAGCACGGCGATCAATTTCTTTTTGCTGGGTTATCCCAAGAATTTCGTCTATCGCCACGAAAGTCTTACTAAATAAAATCCACCAGTATTAGATGTACATTTGAAAGTAATCGATGAAATCTTTAAACACAGCTGATCTTGAAATAAACAACATTACAGAAAAAAATACTGTTTTACAAAGATATTTATTCTGTCACAAAGTAATTTCTACTTATGGTATTAATTTATAATCAAAAATTGTGCTTTAAAATAAAATATTGGTAATAAAGATAAAGCAAAAAATCAAATGTAAAGATTTAAAATTTTACAATCTTTAGAAGATATAATCTTTTTTTTCCGTCCCCTACTTTAAGCACTACGTTTATTTCGTATTCATATTTCTTCGTTTCTTCCTTTCCTTGGTCCGATCTGCAATATTTAAAGAGCTGTAGTAAACATCTGCAGTGCTCGAAGGGACGAAAGGTATTACACACACAAGCGTATTCCGCTTATTAGCTGACATTCTTGTCGTTTTCAATTTAATACGAAAATATATTTAAGGCGAAAGTTGAGTTGAGTTTAAAAGGGCTTAACAACTGCTTAAAAATTTCTTTCCGGGATTACGATTCTCGCGATTTCTCAAATTAAATGACTTTTTTTAGTTATTATATCGTTTCTTTTTTTTTTTCTTCCTTTAATGTAATTCGATTTCTATACTCTTCACGATTCACGATTAGTGTAATACCCGCAATTACTCGTTATTTCCGATAAGGCAGATGGCCGGAAATACGGTCCAGTTTCTCGATGCGGCACGGGTAGTTATTTATGCAACACTTAGCGCGCGAGGGGTGGCCGTTGAATCTGGGGTGGGAAACGGTGTTTCGGCATTTTTGCATCCCCTGCATTCTCACGCGAGTACGCCGGTACGAATAAAAGGCTACCTGTGCAAGAGTATCATTTTTCAGACAGGTACGCAGACGTGTGTATGACTCGTTCATTTTCATTGATTTGATTGTGACACTTTTAATGAGCGAGGCACGATGTATAACGACTTAAATATAATATTGTTTCTTTTCTTTTTAAATTAAATTGTAAATTTACGTATTTGCTGCGCAGATATACTCAATAATTTATCGCTATTATCTAAGGAATAAAAAAATTCCGAATAAAATAGATGGCACAGTTACTGTTGAATTAGTGAAAAAAAATGTATTACTGTAAATTATTAATTTAAGCACCAAATTTTATTTTAATTCCGTTGTTTCGAAGTCTCCTTCAACTAAGCATGGACCTATAAATGTCGATCAATTGAAATTTGACTACTAAATTAAATTTTATTCTCCCGCGTATGTTCAAAATAAAATTAAAACGTGATTGTATTGATTTAAATAAAATAGAGATATAGCTAGTCAATTAATGTAATCTTTGCGTCTTCCTATAAAAATATCTTTTTATACATTCTAAATTGTTATACTTTTATAAATTATTTTTTTTATAAATTCGCAAATGTTTATTTTATTCGGATCGATTAGCAGCCTCTTTTCGGTTTCTCCGTGCCAACGCAAAAAGCTTAAAGAT
>NW_020228063.1:0-19071 GCF_003070985.1 Temnothorax curvispinosus
AGGTGCAAGAGCTATCATTTCCAATTAAATGATTATAATTGATTATGCCCCATTATAAGAACGTTCATTATCGAAGCGTTTAATTATCCAATTTACGTAATTTATCTCGAAATCTTTCACGAGACCCAGCGCTTTTTTTTGTTTATTTTATTCGAATCTTCCCACCCTCGAACCTAACCTAGCCTAACCTGGTGGACCCGTGAGTAGTACGTGCAAAGGCCGCGACGCGCCGCCAGTTTCCATGACTCGCAGCCGTGTTTACTTCTTGAATCCGGGAACGGATGTGATGTGACAGGCAATCCTCGCGGTGAATGGACGTCGTCGGGCAAGCCGGCACGTTCGCGGCGCGTTTCTCGACGAGATCATGAATTTAGGCGGCGTATGCGCGAGAGCGTTGCCGAGCTCGCGCGAGCGTCGTTACGACGCGACGACGACGGTGGTCGGCGGCGGCAACAGCAGCAGCACCGGGCAGGCGTCGAAACGACAGAAGTGACCGCACGGGGGGCAGAGAGGCCGAGTGGCGATCAGCTGATCGGGCTGCGACGGGACGAGAGAACAGACGGTTGGCCGATCGGGGCTACGGATTGGTATGATAGCGGTAGCGGTGGTGGTGGCGACGACCACGGTGTAGTGGTGAAGTTTCCGGTAGAGGTTGAACGTTGGTCACGTTGGTGCCGAGCGTGTGCGTGCGTGCGACCGTGCGTGCGCGTGTATGCGTGTACAACACACCGAGGAACCGAGCCGTGCGTCGTGGCGTTCGAACGTCCACGATCCTGCGACCTGCGACACTCGTCTGGCGCTATTCGTACGGGTATTCATTTTCCAATTTTCCATTCGTGCGTCCTCGTGCGGCTTTTCCGCTGGCGACAAATACGTGCGAGCGGGGACGGATCCGACGGATTTGTTCCGCCGAGGGAGAGAGAAACGTCCCGTAAGGCACGGCCGGTGGCTCGTTTTGCGTAAAGTAAACAGCATTTCGTGAGGGAGGAGGAAGGCGAAGGTGGTGAAAGAAGAGGAAGAGGAGGAGGCGGAGGCGGAGGAGGAAGCGCGGCGATCGCGACGTGCTCGATCCGCGATCCCGTGCTGCTGCTGCTGCGCGAAGGGGCAGCTCGTTCTCTTCGCTGGTCGCGCTCGGCGACGCTCGCTCTCGTCCACCCACGCCGCGCCGGGCACGGGGAGGCTAGTAAGACGCGCGGCGAGGAGGTCGGAGCGACGACGACGACGACGACGGGGATGCCGATGACGACGACGGCGGCGTCGTCGTCGCGCGGCGACGCGTTCCAGAAGGAGACTCGGCCGCTGGCCATCTACGAGGAGGCGGACGGCCGCGTCCGGTTCCGCGCCGGCAGCCTCCGGCGACGGCGCCGACGGCTGCCGTGGCAGCCGTGCGAGGGTGCCGACGGCGCCGGGACGCCCGCTCCGTCCGAGTGCAGCGCGCTCTCCTACGTGCTCGCGCGACAGATCGACGACAGGGCCGACTACTGCCGGGGCCTGATCAACGCCAGATTCGACAACTCCGAGAACCTCTACAGGAAAGACCTGCTGTCCCATTACGGATGCGTCAACGCGATCGAGTTCTCCAACCAGGGCGATCTGCTTGTGTCCGGTTAGTCCCCCGACGACACGGCTCACAAATTTCCTCTTCCACGCCGCCTCTCCCGAGTCTCGAGAGGAGGAGAGAAAATTGTGCTTTCGTTCTCTTCGATCGACGATTACGTCAACGTGATTGACTCGAAATGATGCTGATAATTTTCTAATAATAGCATTAGAAAACCGCTGCTATTATTATTATTTTTTTTAAATTTGCGTTATGTCAGAATTTACAAGCGCCTCGACCGTTGGTCCGATCTTAATTGGATCAGCTTCGATTTTTCGATCAATCCTGCGACATTAATTATGTCCGCCTTTTCCATTTCTTATGACATGGTTTCTTATGACGTTGATGTCGGGAATATTGATTCTCGCGTTGAAAAAAGCTCGTGCTCCTTTCTTTCGGCTTGAAAGCGAAGGCGTGCATGGTTTTCACGCCACGAAATAGCAGCGCGCCAGAAAGATTTGGAAAATATATTCTAATAATAGATGAGTCACGTGTGAATGGCATGTAACGTCCTATTTTCGCAGGGGGCGACGACAGAAGAGTTCTATTATGGCGAGTGGAGCAGGCGATACAGGGTATGGGCAAGCCCACCGTGATGAAATCGCAACACGTTAGCAATATATTTTGCCTTGGTTACGACAGCAGCAAGACTAAGATATTCTCCGCGGGGAACGACGATCAAGTTATAGTCCACGATTTGCGCACGTAAGGCATCTCTCTTCCGAACGCAACGTGCGGAATGTGTAGCTTTGTTCAAAAACTTTAATGACTTGTAGGGGCGAGTCTCTCAACATCTTCCTGCACGAGAAGCCCGTCTACGGGCTGTCCATTCATCCGCACAATGACGAGGTCTTTGCCAGTGCCTGCGACGACGGGAGAGTCCTCATTTATGATATACGTAGCAACAACGCTATGGAAACTCTGGCACAATACAAAAGCGCCTTCCACTCTGTCATGTTTAATCCCGCGGACCCCAGAATGCTCGCTACTGCCAATGCTAAGGAAGGTGTCAGTATGTGGGACATACGAAAACCTTTGGAGTAAGTATACGAATGTTGCGGTTTTTCGATCAAGTCTAAACGTTGCGTGAAATATTAGAATTGTCCCGATAATATAATACACTGATGTTCATTAATTCACTGGTGTAGACGAGCGCATTTCTAGGTGCGCATAATATGTGAAATGATATAGAGCATGAGATAATGCAAGAAATGCATTTAAGTGATGATTGCAATTTCTAGCACAAAATATGTTCGGTTTCTGATTTCGAGACCCCGAAAAGATTCGCGTAGGAGGTCTAGAAATGACGCGTTCATCTATACTGGTCTGCGTTAATCAGTGTACCGTATATCCGCGATTTTGGAGTTAATCGTCATGTTTCATCCACAGGCCTGTATTGTGTTATGGAAGCCCGCAACAAAGTTGCATGAATGTCAGGTTTAACTCGATGGGTAACCGATTGCTGGCCTTACGAAGAAGACTACCACCGGTTCTTTACGCAGTCGATTCTCCCAAGTACTTATGCGAATTCGATCATCCAGGATATTACAATAGTTGTACCATGAAATCATGCTGTTTCGCCGGCGAGAACGACGAATACGTTCTCTCTGGTAAGTACCTAGTATAAACTTTTTACTCGCTATGTATACCTAAGGCCTGGTTGCACCAACGTCGCATAATATTTAACCTTAGCTTAACTCACTCTTCATCTCTTTCTAAGGAGGCAATTAGAAAGAGATGAAGAGTGAGTTAAGCTAAGGTCAAGAGACACGGTAGTGTTTCGCGTCAAGTTAAATATTACGCGACGTTGGTGCAACCGGACCTAAGAAAAATATTTCAAATGTGTGTATATCTAGATAGATATTTCGGTACAGTCATAGAAAGAAATCGCAATCGACAATCTACATACATTTTACACATTGAATTTGTAGGTTCGGATGACTTTAATTTGTACATGTGGAAAATTCCTCTTATGAAAGACAAAGAATGGGTGGAAACCGCCCACATGGTGTTGCGCGGTCACAGATCGATCGTCAACCAAGTTCGATACAATCAAGCGAGCTGCATCTTCGCGTCGTCCGGCGTGGAGAAGATCATCAAGATCTGGAGTCCGTTTCCGCTAGGAACTGGATGTTTGGGAGGATTGAAGGTTAACTGCTTATATGATAGTTCTTTACGAATGTCCGTTATGGTTTGGCCGTTGTTTGCCATCGTTTCCTTTGTATTCTTTCAGAGAGACGCCGGCAAGCGGGAGAGACAGCGCCGAGTATTCACGCACGACGAATATATAGGGCTAGTTCTACGTAGCGGACAGTTTATGACGCATGATTACAGCCACCAGTCAACCAAGGAAGACCCGCGAATGATGGCCTTTTTCGATTCCCTCGTGCAGCGCGAAATTGAAGGATGGAGTTCCGAGGATGTGCCAACACCACATACCCCTAGCGACTCTGAAATAAACCCGGCAACGGGCGAGCCGTATAGCGCGTCAGAAGGCGATGGTATAGAAGAGAATTTACTGTATTTAGAAAAAAAAACAGCATGATTTGTGTGAACCGAGATAAGAAGCGTTAAGCTGCTAAATATGGTTATCGTCATAAAATCGAATATAAGAAATCTTAATTTTTATAAATTCTGTTTTTTTCTGTTTGACCAATTATTATTAATATCATTTCGGTGATGTAAAGATGTATATCGTATTTTTATGTTGTGATGTGTAAACGTTTTTATTTTGTATTATTTTAAAAGATTAATTTTTGCACAATTTCGATTATCTTTTACAGATACAATAGGATAATGTAATATATCGTTATTGTTCATCGTAGATACTACGGCATCGGAAGGTGGTGTTGCTCCTGAAAGGCCGTTAGAGTCGCCGAATCGTATAACTCGGCTTATCGCGAATCGCAGAGAGAAACTCATGCGAATGGCCGCGATGGAGCGATCCGCTTCGGATTCCGGTAGTGAGGGGGACAATGCTCACTCGAGACGTAGATCCAAATCGAAGTCGAAATCGAAGAGCGTCAAGAGGAAACACACCAGACTCTCCGGCAGGAGAAGATTATCCGCTAGACGGAAGTGTACTGTGTTAAAAGTCAATAGTGATTCGGACAGTGACGACGAGCGACCGGTTGACGCGGCTCAACCCAGTACTAGTTCCGGGGTGATTTTCCGACGATCGCGATACGTCACCAGCGCGATCGAGAAAGACGACAAGAGCTCGAGTTACAGCAGCAGCAGTAGTTGCGTTTACGAGGACATTGTCGCTATCAGTAAACGAAAACATTCTAAAACTGATTCGGACACGTCCGCGAAGGCGCACAAACGGAAGCATCGAAAGTGCAAAAATAGTTCTCGACACGACGGTTCCGGTAAGAACCAAAGTAAACGACAGAAGCTCGATGATGACTCGGAGGAGGAGGAAAGAACCGCTGGCCCGAGGAATTATATGAACGGTAACTCTAGTAAGGACCATCGCGAGGACGGACCGTCGACGCCGAGCGGCAAATCGCTTCAAGTTCCTTGCACCCCTGACAGCGGTATCAAATCGGGGATCTCATCTACGGGCGGGAAAAACAGCGAACAGACGCGTAAGGAGCGAAGCGACAGAGACGCGGACGATAGCTCCGACGAGCAGAAACTGAAACGTTTAGAGTGTTTCCGGAAAAAAGTGGAGGAGCTGGCGAGGAGGAGCTATCGTAATCGATCCGCGTCCCAGGCTCAAACAGTTTCGACCACGAGTGATTCTTCCGATTAAGCGCTCATGTTTTACTCATCGAAATCCCCGCCCTCCCCGATGCGCCCTACTCCGATCTCCCATATCCTTTCCATTTGTACATAATGTAATCTGTGATTCCTTGAAGTATATTTTTATAACACTAAGTTGATCACGCGCGAACATGCGGTCGATTTCTTTTTTTAAATCATGTTTTAGACCTTGCTCGTCCGTCTTTAATCCTATCTCGTAAATGTATCGTGCTTTCCTTCTTGCAGTTTTTCAACAAAAATTTTCTTTAACTCCTACTGATATATTGCCGATTTCTTTCGCGATATTTCATAAATCAAATCACTGATTAGACAAACGAAAATTACAATGTTTGATACCAACCCTACGCATCTATCGTCCCGCGTAATGCCATTGTGACTGTCAGTGCTTGGTAATTCTCAGCCAGTCTGATCATTATTGTGAGATGAACGTTTTTTGCGGATCTGGCCATGTAAATCGCATATAATCGAGACAGAACTGCGGCGAAACAGAAACTACTGTAGACACGAATTAACACATCCGCATTAACTTGAAGTATTTGCGGCAACTCGGCTAATGTGTATTGTTGACATGGTTTGTGCGGTGGAAAGTAATTAAAAGTAATAAATTGGTATACATTTTTTTCTTATGTGTTGAACTTTGAAGAATTATTGTAACTATATTACATTATTTAATCTTGCATTTATATACAATCTTTATTAACTGATTACGAATAAACGAGAAGAAAAAAAAAACGTAGCAAACCTTGCGTGAGAGATTTATTATTCTGCAATTATGTCTCGTCTACAATTGTAAAACAGGTTCCTTCCGTTTCCACTTCTCAGAGTTGCATATAGATAAACGTTGACTAATGTAAGTGATGTGTCATTGTGGTGTGTAAGCACCACATCCGCCGGTAGAATAACTTCGTTTCCTCAGTTTTCTTACAGATACGGCGACTCGAACACGTGAAACCTTCGAAGACATTGTCCAAGATGCTTCGGACACGTGCGAGTTTAACGCATTTTCGCGTACAGATTCTAATTTTCGTTCTGGCAATCCTGCAACACAATCCGTTGGCGTACAATATTAATTCACTCGACGCCGAGATATTTAGGGATCCTATGCACGAGTCGGGTGCACGTGAAAGTTACTTTGGATTCTCGGTAGCTCTGTACGTGGGTGCGAACGAAACTTTATTACTCGTCGGAGCCCCACGAGCGAATTCCAGCGCACTGCCGAACGTGATGGAGCCGGGAACGGTCTTCAAGTGCGCGATGAATGGTGTATGCAAAGAGTGGGTGGTGGATAAAACTGGAAACGGTCGCGTGTCCTCGCATCCTCCTGAAAAATTCGTTAATCAGATAAAGGATAATGCTTGGATCGGTGCTACCATTGCCGTGCAGAACAAAACGGAGGCCAGAGTTGTAGTGCGTTATTGTTTATTTATTGCATCATCAGTCATTAATGTTGGATACTTGAAATTTCTACTTTAGATTCAAGTTAGAAGTTAACGTTGATTTTTTCGTAAATATTTGACATGAGGCTTAATCATTTGGAACATATTTAGATAGAATATTAAAAAAAACCTGTATTTCTCTCTCTTTTTCTCTGATTAAATTTGTAGAATTTAGATGAAAATAAAGATAAGAGAATACTTTCTATTACAAATGTTCTATCGGCTTAGAATATTGTATCTGATATTAAAAATTACAAAACTCTTAGTTTTTACTTTCTGAAGACTTGAAACTATAAAAACAATATAATAGTCGCTCTTTACTTATTTTCTTGTAAAAGAAATCGAATTTCAATTATGCAGTCTGTAAGAAATCTGAATGAAGAAGAATGCTATAGGTCGAAAACTATATACTTGCTAAAGAGACACATAAGTACTTCTTCATTGTTCAATAAGCGGCTCTATTGATAACAGGTTTGCGGACCGCGATGGATAAATAATATTATAAAGGACAACTGGCTGAATTGGAACATGAACGGTATTTGCTACACGACACTGGCTAGAAATGCTGGTGCATTTAAGAGAGAAGCGGAGGAGCGTTTGTTACCACTTTCGAACCCTGCAGATGACATCACATCCAAGAACAAAATAAACATTTATAATTACGCGATGGGACAAACCGGCTTCTCTCTGCACATGAACTCGCGACATGAAGTAAATATTGTAATGGGCAGTCCAGGTGTATACAATTGGAAAGGCGACGCGATATTAACGTCGATGAACGATTCATTTTCGCGCACGGTAATTCCCTCGCTCGCTAGAGAGCAACGGGTTCATAGTTACAATTATTTCGGTAAAGAAATATTTCCTACTGCCACTTTTCTATCAAGGTAAACGTAGCAATGGACGAACATACGCAAGTCACGGACCTTAAAGTAGAAATATTCTTTTTTTGTCGCTATAAATCGTTTTATTATTAAGGTTTTAAAGCGAGATAGACAAAACTTACGAATCACTATTCCTATGTAACAAAAATATTTAGTTTACTATGAAAATGATAGATTATGAAGGCATTCGGAAAGTCGAATCTTTTATCTCTCCCTGACACCTTGGAAAGCCTCATATCTTAAATGTCCGACCATTGGTACGTTTCCTGTATCTATCTCAGATCAATGTATATATGTATATCCACGGTAATTTTCAGGATACGCTATCACGTCGGGTACTTACTTCAATGAGCAAGACGTTTGGTATGCTTCCAGTGTGCCACACGCCAACTTGTACGGAAAAGTCCTCGTATTTACCTTTCCTCCTAAAACCAATCAGCGTATGTTTATTAAAACATTAGTGTACGGTAAACAATACGGTGAATACTTCGGTGCCGCACTAACGTCATGCGACGTTAACAATGACGGTAGACAGGAGTTAATCGTCGGTGCACCGCAATGGTCCAGGGACATGGACGAAGGTCTTATCTACATCTTTACAGCGCGACACAACGTATGTTATTTATGTATGGATCTATGGATCTAACGAGAATAATTTTGTCCAAGTTTATATTCGACTTTTCATCAGCATAGATTTAAACTTTTAACGTTACAATTATGACCATTTCTATCAGTGGATATTAACTTTAAATCCTTAGAATTGAAAACTGAAAGAACATTCAGCCTTCTAAAAGTTATATTCTGTACAAAAAACAGAGCGATTTTGAAGAACTGCAGACGATCGAAGGCGAGATCGTCGGAGGTAGATTCGGGTCTACCGTGATGTGTCTAGGTGACATCGATTACGATGGATACGGCGACATCGCCGTGGGTGCACCCTACGAGGAAGAGAGTGGCGGTGCGGTGTACATATTCAACGGGAATAGAGACGGCGTTTCCCGGAAATATAGTCAGAGACTGATCGGCTCGCGATTTTCGCCGACGATGCGGGGGTTCGGTATCTCCATCTCGGAACCCCGAGACGTGAACCGCGACAATCATTCCGACGTCGCTGTGGGTGCCTATCTGTCCGGCGAGGTGGTCCTGCTGAGATCCGTGCCAGTTGTCACAGTGAACGTAACATTGATGTACCCGCAAAAGATCAAATTGTTGAGAAACACAACGTCCTTCGAGGTCGACGTCTGGATGTCTTACGATGGCATATACGTACCGGAGTATCTGCGTAAGCGGCCGACGTATATATAACTTTTTATCTTACATTTATTGATTTATAAGTTATTGTGATTTTTTTTTAATTATCGTACGCTTCTCCGTATCAGTGCTAAATTTGTCTTGTCTGTCATATCAGAAGTCGCCATAGTCCTGAAGATCGACCCGTTGCACGGCAGGGCCAGGTATCGGACGCAAAAAAGTAACGACGGACTACAGACTTACAGATTGCGTTACAAGCTGTTTAAAGCTATGATTACAAGTAATCTGCTTGAGATACATTTAACGGTGCATACATTTTTATGTCTTCTAATATTGATGATTTTTTAGCATGTTATTAATTCTCATTTTTGTGCGTTTTAGGAGAAAATTAAAAATGTAATAGACCCGCTTGAGATATCGGTGTCGATGCAGCTGGAAGATGATCTTCGCGCGAGAAACGAAAGCTCGTGCGCATCTTGCGTCGTGATAAACAAGCTCCGCTCGAAGACTGAGGATCTCCTAAAGCTGCCGTTCGCCGTGGACTGTGGCGAGGACGATGTATGCGTGTCTGATCTCAGCGTGACGTTGTCCACTGACTTAACTCCGGGCAACAGGTACATCATCGGCTCTACGCCGATAATCATTCTGCGTGTCGATACTTACAATCGTGGCGAACCGGCGTACCAGACCAGAGTGCGTATCTTCACCGAGGGCTTAACGTTAAAGAGTATCCCGCCCGACTGTACGGAGGATCTTCGCACGAGCAGCGCGCTGGATGTGATCTGTGACATCGGCAATCCTCTTAGAACAAATGTACGACGATCTCCACAAGTCATGTGGGAGTACTTTACTGATGAATAAAAGATGAATCACCTCGTTATTTTTCAGGAAACATTAATGTTGCAACTGGACATGAGCATGGTGAGATATGATGTTAAAGAGGTGGAAATACAAGCGAATATCACTACTCAAAGCGACGAGACAAATTGGAATGACAATAATTCCACTATCACTATATACTTTGACGTGGACATCGACATAGCGATCGCCGGGTTGGTACATACTCAGATGAGAATATTAATTTTAAAGATGTTGCGATGCTATTTTCATCACTGTTTCCATTAGGAAAGCAAAGGAGAACTTGTACTCGTACCTACGTGAGAACGAGAAGGAATCATTAAACGATATTAGATTTCAACACTTCTACGAGGTGCAGAAATTCGGCGCCAGTCCTATCGAGGAGGCAATATTGACCGTGAAAATTCCAATGCACTTCCGCCGACACGGTGCCGAGGATATAGCGGTCGTCAATATCAACGATACCATAGGCATAATGGACGGACATCAATTTTATTGCAGCTACTCGAATCAAACTGAAGTACCTGCCGCGCTTAACAAGATCGTATCGACGGATGATGTAATCGTGATGAACTCGTCGAACATCGCGAGCAAGAACACGCACGCGAAATTTAGCATAGAGGAAGACACGCCGATGAACGTGCCGTCTGAAAACAGAACGCTCTTTATTAATTGCACAAGTAACGAGATCGAATGTGTACAAATCACTTGTAGACTGGGTCCATTCTTAAGTTCTCTGTCTGTCGCGAAATTTTTGGTGACGTTGGATCTGCAATTGTCGAGGTTTTCCGGTAAATATAATATTGCCGAACAATATAGGACCTACGTAAGAAAAAAATACATCTTGAATGTTCTCTGATTACAGCTGATATGCTGAAGCAAAAAGACATCATATTTTACGTGACTGAAGGTAGCGTTACCATAACGCAACCTGACAATGTTTCTCAAAGGAAAGGTCATAAACCGGATGTCACGCTGGTTGCAACAACGTTTCTAGGGTCGCCAGTAGCTCAACAAGTAGCAATATGGATAATAGCACTGTCAATTATCCTAGGTGTCGCATTGCTGATATTATTAATATTAGGTTTAATAAAGATCGGATTTTTCAACAGAAAGAAGAAGTTGGAACTCGAGGCGTTGATAGCCGAGACTGACGTATGTTTAACATTCTCGCCAAACTTCGTAAATGAAAATTCTAATTCTTTATGATTATTATTTAGTTACTTTATTAAACAGTAATTTGCGTTTCAGAAAAAGTATAATGTGGTACTGGAAACAACATCTTCGACAGAAGCTCTTGAGCACGACTGAATATACACACAAATAAAATTTTTAGAGTAAGATTTAATTAATTTTTAATGTATTTTTTATTTATGATGCATATTTTTTTCATTTACTATGTATATCTCCTTAAGGCCAGTTTTATAAAATAATAAAACGTTTTCATACAAATATAACCACCAAAAATATTTACTTTGTTGTTATAACTGTTAATTGGATCACGAAAGATTTAGTGCCAAGTGATGTGTCTTTGATTTCTCTCCATTGCTGTTTAAGATGTGGAATCTTTAAAATCTTAAAAAAGCAGTCTTAGAACGAGTTTAATTTTACTTAATGCGAAATTAACTCGTATCATATGAGACTCACGTACGATATTGAGAGATACTTGTTCGCATTTGTATCTGATTTTGCAAATCCAATTTCAAAAATTTGTTAACAGATGTATCGAGAGACGACCGAAAGCATAGCATATTTCAACAAGATTTAAAGTAGTGAGTAAACGACATGTCATTTTCGAAGTTGTAGATTGATGAACTCTAATCTTAACTAACGTGACATCATTGCAGTATTCACGTTACCGCAAAATATTTCCGGTTAAAAGACTTTAAATTTCGTACAGACAGTATACATTAAATTTGACCATGTGAAACCTTCGAAAGCATTGGCGAAAATGTTAAAATGCGTATATGCGAGTTTAACGGCGCGGACTTTAATTTTCGTTCTAGTAATCGTGCGATACAATCCGTCGGCGTATAACATTGATTCGCTTAGCGCCAAAGTATTTCATGATCCTGTGTCTGTATCGGATAAACGAGGAAATTTGGATTTTTGGTAACTTTGGATGTGGATGAGCCTTTATTACTCGTTGGAACTCCAGCGAACTGCAATTTGTGACGGAACCAGGAACTTTTTCCAATGTACAGAAAGTAACGATGGATCATACAGGTGATCTCATACGTTGTCTAAGATGTCTCTGATGAAAATTGCATCTGAAATATACCTCAAGGTATATTTCATAAATACCTCAAGGTATTTTTATATCTGCTCGTGATCTTTTTTACTGTATCACATTTATACTTTTACGTATTTCAGAAGAATAGTCAAAACATGATAAGCTCACTCAAAATATTGGTATCTCTGTAGTTAAATAATGCGAAAAACAAAAACCATTTGCACATTTTGCGTTATAAACAAAATCCATTCGAAAACAAGAATGTTATATAAGTGCTATTCATAATTGACTTCATCTTATTATCATCTTCACTTTGAAGATGATATATTACGTGCGTCGGATCTCGACGTTGTCCACTGATTTGAGTTCTAATAATAGGTATGTTATCGGTTCTACGCTGATAATTATGCTGGATATCGATATTTACAATTGCGGCAAATCGGCATACCAGGCCAAAGTGCGCTTCATCGAAGTCTTAATGTTAGCGAGTATCCCGTCCGAATGTATGGAAGATTCTCGTATAAACAGTACGTTGGACATTGGACGTGATCTGCGACGTTGGCGACCCTCTTAAAACGAATATACGACAATCTTCCACATGCGTGGGTAGACTCTAATGATGAACAAAGGATGAATCACTTTGTTGTCTTTCAGAAAATGCTAACGCTGCAACTGGACATGAACACGGTGAGGAACGATGTTAAAGAAATAAAATTACAGGCACATATCAGCACTCAGAGCAACGAAGTTAGATGACAATACATGTCATCACTATGTATTTCGATGTGAATAGTGACTTGACGATCACTGGGTGGGTACATTTCGGTGTGAATATAATTTATCAGACTATACAATATTCTATATTAATTACTATATATTTATTCATCAGAAAAGCACAGGAGAGTCTGTATTCGTACTTACACGCGAACAAGGAGAGAACGCTGAACGGTATTAGGTTTCAACACTTCTACAACGTGCATTTCAGGGTCAGTCCTGTCGAAAGACAGAAAGCCGTGTTGACTGTAATAATTCCGACGCACATCTGGCTACCCGAAAAATGAGATAATATTATGTTGGATGGAAGCTCTTGATTTGAATATACAAAAACAGGAATGAGAATGTAACTTAATATATTCTATTGTGCTTTATATGTGCGATGTGTATATTTATTTTTTAATATAAATAATAAATATATATATATGTTGTATATAATAATTGTGCATTATTTGTAATTCAAATGTATACATAAAAGGCATATATTATAAATCTATATAAATGTATCTTTATCTTGCTAAGGCCACTCTTATAAAATAATAAAATTTTTATAAAAATATAATCTTAAAATATTAACTTCTTAGCTATATCTATGACTACGTTTACACGGCTCGATTTACGCCGAAGTTATAACATCGATGTTATAACTACTGACGTTAAATGCCGTGTAAACGCTCTTTTATTACGAAGTTATTACATCGATGTAGTAACTTTCGTCGTAAAAGAGCGTTTACACGGCATTTAACGTCAGTAGTTATTATAACATCGATGTTATAACTTCGGCGTAAATTGGGCCGTGTAAACGTAATCGATATAGCTGTTCATCAATCAATCGGACTATTTCACGGAAGGGATAGTTTTGTAAAGAACGGTGTGTATTTGACTTCTATCTTGATTCCTATCTAAAATTCACAATCTTTAAAATCTTTAAAAGCAATTTTGGAACGAGCTTAGTTCTATTTAATATCATTCGTTCGAGAAGAATTCATGACGTATGAGATTCATATATGAGAATAATATTCTCGCATTTGTATTTAATGCAGCTGCCAATATGACTAAAAATCCACTGGCGTTAAAAGACGAACGAATATATCATACAGCATATTTTGATAAACGAGATTCGTGATGATACGTAGATTACGTTTCCAACCAAAAAGAGAGCATAAGATCGTCACTATAAGTGTACTTGCAGACCGAAGTTTTCCGCATCATCGAAGCGTTTAATCGTCCAGTCCGAGTCCCTTCGAAATTTCGTCTGCAGTTAATTTGTGTCCGCCGGAAGACGGTGGGGTTTCCGGACGCGGAGTTGGCTTCGGTGCCGGCGGTGGTGGAGGTTCATAACTCGGAGGCGCCGGTCCGGAACGATATTCGTCATGAGATTTCTGCATAGAAATAATTCAGTATCGTTTAAAAATATCACCAAATTTTCTTTCACATTTCTTAATTATATACATCGCTGAAATCGAAAATGTATCAAAATAAATTATTTACATCTTTTCCACGTTTGCTCAGACCGTCTAGAGCTGAACTGAACAAGGCAGATCCTATTCCCGACAGCAGATCTGACCCGCCAGAATTTTGACCACCGGATGTCGGATAACCACTCGATGGTTGATATCCACCGTATCCTCCTGAAGGTTGATATGCTGGTTGTTGATGACCTCCACCACCGCCGAAAACACCGCCGAGTAAAGATCCTAACGTTCCGCTCAGACCATCACCGGCGGGAGGCTGATTTGGATGATAGGCAGGCTGTTGGGATCCTCCACCGCCTAGTATCATCAATAAAAAAAACAACATAAAATAGATGTAAATTGTGTTAAATTGCTTGTATCTTGTGAATACAGTATCGAGAATGTATCTGAGATACAGATAATCATCTATTTATCTCATCTGAGAAATATTCCCATCCTTGGCAATTCCAATGCGATGATGTCACTCGGCCAGTCACGCCAGCGCTTGATTACAGATTTTGTGATTTATAAGACTTCTGAATCACGACACATAGCAATTTATAAGAATTACCGAAGAATACTATTCGTTTAAAAGCAAGCATTTCGCAAGTCACAGATATTTAAATTCACGTGTAACTCGCAAAGAAATCTCAAGATATACATCCCCGATCATATTACATATATAACATTTTTGAAATTCAAGTTATAAATATGTACCATACCCAATGCTCCAAAAATAGAACCCAATACATCGCTGCCGCCCGATCGCTGCTGGTCGGGGTAGCCTTGTTGTGCGTGTGTGTTGCTGTGTATGGCGTTACTCGCCAGGCTGCTAGCTAAGGCCATCCCAAGAGACCCAGCTAAACTTCCAAAACCACCCTCGCTTTCCGTTTTCGACTTGGAAGCATCTGACTTTTCATGATCCTTTTCGTCGCTCTCTTCCTTCTTTTTCTATAAATAGTGACATGTGTGCATTTAAGTAATACATAATATTGTAAATGTAACGATGACTTTGAATATATCTTCACATTTATCGCGTGCATAGCTGCCGCTACGCCTCCAGCTGCCACTAATCCACCCAGTGCTAATCCAACTTTGTCCAGACAATCTCCAAAGATGCCCTCTTCCTCTGCTTTCTCACGATCAGGCTGATATCCATAGGCTCTTGGTGGATTATAACCACCAGGGCCGCCATAGGTATTGGGAGGGCCGTGACCGGGTGGAGGAGGTCCATATCCACCCTGAGGTGGGATTGTTGGATATAAACCACCTGGTGCTAGTTTTAAAAAATGTTCTCAATACTTCATATAATATTAATATATATTAACTGTAGTTAGAATAGAAATATTATTCCTTACGTGGTGGTCCAAAGTTGGCAGTTTGTACATCATCTAGTGTTGTAGCAGGGGGTTTCGATGGGTCGACCGATACTTGTTCATATGCGATGGAGTGTATCTCGACATCGCCATCGATAACCAGATGAGTAACTTTTATGAACGGCAACCGATGAGCGAATTCCGTAAAGTGCCTGCCGTTGATAGCGATCTTGTAGCAGTGATAGTCGCACAGAATCAATATCTCGAATTCCTGGCCTGGCTGAATCACCAATGGGCCGGCGTTTTCCTCCATGCCCCAGTTCATCGACTCTATATGGTTTCTGGTAATAAAGCCTTCGGGGAAGCGTGGGGATAAATGAATAGCTATGTCATCTCTTGGATTTAACGTCGGTCCGAGCTGATAATTGATGGCAAATCGCACAGCCTGAGGCGGCACCTTGCCTTGTATCTTCACCATTGTACCCGCTCTCAGACCTCCTTCTACTCTTCCCACATACGGGATTTCCTGTTGCAAAATATAATTGTAAGAAAATGGCGAGCAATAAAGAAAACAGATAAATAATTGTCTAAAAATAAAACAAAACGGAACCTCAAAATTTGCATAATTCTCAGCATTAATCGGAGCACAATTTTCTTAATAACAATTTTTAAATTAGAAAACCACATTTAATAGTCATTCCAAATAATATATATATTTTGACAACTTAAAATGACATATATTATCAATATAACTCATAATTACTACGATTGGAGTCACGCTAAGGATTTAACGATCGATCAAGTAACGGTATCCGACCATCCGTGGCCTCCTAAGACGCAAAAGCATCGGCAATGCGGACACTTTGCGGAGATCAATGAAAATGCCATTAAAGCGTAACTTACCGGATTAAGCACCGGAGAGCTGGCCATTCTCGCGATCGCTCCGACAATCTAGTTTCGATTTCGATGAAGAGGACGAACGCCCCGCACCCGTGATGACACAGTTACAACGCGAAGACGGCCGGCGCCTTTCCGTTTCCCGTTTGACGGAGCGTTTCCAGCGCAGATCAGCACTTCTATTTACAGTGCTGACGTTTTCCCCCCGGAGCGCACAAGTACGCCGCGTGGCATGCACTGTAGCGCGACACGGCTCGTGTAAAATCATTCTATCTTTCTTTTTTGGCAATGAGTAACAAAGATAAAACGATACTTGTGTCGCTCGCTGGAAAGCTCCCGTAATCTATCGCGCATTCTCGTGTCGTCATCGTCACGTCCGCGAGCGCGCGAAATCCGAATCGAGCCGCGCGATTGGACGCGCAACGCGCGCCCGCCGATCCCGACGGAAAGAACGGATAGCACGTGCATCGCCGCCAATCAGCGAGCGTGCACCTGTTGATGACGTCATGCGCGACACTCGGGGCGCGAGCATGCCGTTCCTCCCCTCTCTGTCATTCTCGACTCCGGCTTATCACGCGTCGAGAGTTCTCGAGAGGGTATTTTTGGCAATTTTGCAGAATAGATAAAACACGAGATAAGAGTTGCTGCGACTATACAACCGATACTATTACGTTTACGCGAGCGTTACTTCTGTAGTAACTTACGATAATTCCTTCGCGTTAACGGGATTTTGTAGTAACTTACGATAAAATTTACTCCGCGTAAACGAGTGAATTATCGTAAGTTACTACAGAAGTAACACTCGCGTAAACGTACAGTATGAGTAATATTTGGAGAACAAGCAACAGAAAATGTTTTATAATTTTATTGCGCAATTTAAAAGTTATATGACATCAAATGGATAAATTATAACATTTTAATACAACGAAGATAAAATAAAGATAATGCATGATATAATGAATGATATATAGTTTACAAAAATGACTTTCTGCATATTTCACGCGGTTTGTAATAATGTGTATAAATTATACCTTATTACTTACTTATCTAATATATAATAATTTTAATTTCATAGAAAGCAGAAAAATATTTTACTGTTATGCATGAACAAAATTTGATACAGAAAAATATTGTGATGCTAAAAGAGAGAGAAGAGAAAGAATTAAAAGCTAACTTCTCTTTGAAGAAATGAAGAAATACATAACAAACCAAAACTATTATTGTATTATTTCTTTTTATATCTTAGAAGCATTTTATACCCTTTCTGACAAGTTTTTTGTCGATTGGTTCTAGTAAAGGATATAGTCATACATAACCCCATAATTTTGAATCTCACCGAAGAAATCATTCATATTTTTGTGACAACCACTTAATTACAAGTAGTTCTTTGTTCCCAAGTAAGAGTCTAATAGTAACAACAGTTGCATTTATATCTAACCTGCTTCAATGTCGCTTGAATCAGTGCTCGTTGAAGAAAACGAACTACTGCTGGAGTCACTATCGCTGCTACTACTTCTTGATGCTGACAATCGCGAAGGTCCACTGGCATCACCAGTTCCAGCTACATCAACCGACTTACTACTGTCTTCTGTAAAAAGTGCATACAATTTTGTTATACTCTAATTTCATATACACGAGTATATCCCTTGATACATTTAGAAAATACAAAACTCTATAAAAAAAATTAATCAGATGCTAACCTTTCTTGGCAGTAGTCTTGACATTGCCAACAACTGCGTCGTTACATCTTGTAATCTCTTTTCCAATTCTTGTTTCTTTTCTGCCATTTGTTCATCCTTGGACTTACCACTGACTTTTTTGTCTGTTAACACATGATAAAATAATATATAAATATATAAGAAATTTATTGTCATAAGTATGTGCGTGTATACGCGCGTACATGTGTATAAATTGTATAATAATTTGTATATAAGATGTTATCTTTTTAGAAATATTAGAATTTTAATATAACTTAATAATATTATAATTGAAATACACACATTATGCGTAATTTAATCATACATGCATGACAATATATTGCTATTGGGAAAATGGCAGTTAAATTTTATAAACTCAAAATAAAATTAAGCTCATAGTAAAGCTTACGTGGCTTCTTTTTGAGGCATGACGCAACATAGCTTTCCAGTTCTCTAAGCGTTGATGGCTTCAGTGTCTCAAAATCAATTTCGATTTCATCTGGGTCTGAATCTCTCAGTGAAGGCTCTCGAGACTGTATTACAATGTGTACAACACGACCTAATTTATCACCTAAAGACAAAAACAAAAAAAAATTAAATAACTAATTAAAGAATTAATTAACTAAAATAGACTGATATACACTTTTAATTGTTTTTGTTTTTCGCATTTATAATTACAAACATACGAAACAATTTAGAATGAATATTCTATAGATAGAATTATATAATGTGAACAGTAAAAAAAAAGTTCAAAAAAAAATATCAAACATATCACACAATAACAATAATCATTTTGCAAACATTTGGAGAATAACTATTTTACACTATTTATTGTAATATTGTAGCTAGTCTACCAGCATGATTGTCTACTAATAAATAATTTCTATCTGAAAGATTTTCATATAG
>NW_020228063.1:19171-37523 GCF_003070985.1 Temnothorax curvispinosus
GTCTACTAATAAATAATTTCTATCTAAAAGATTTTCATATAGATTTATATGTATAATATCTCTTGTTATATAATCTTTCTATTACTCAACTTTTTATTACTAATATAAATTAGAATTTTAATTCAACATATACCTGGTAGTTTTTCAATATTCAAGCTGAGCTGCCTCTTCTCATCGTAAGACATTGGTTTAGCATTATCTTCATCTTCCGAATCAAACGTGATCGGAGGTGGTTGATTGTCAGTATTTTTCTTCTTGTTCCCAGTAGATCTGCTGTTAGCCTTCGGCCTTTTGGTTGCGGCATTCGCAGTTGTGGCAGCTTTTCCGGGTCCCCGGCCCTTACCTTTTGGCTTAGCATTCGCTGTTGTTGGCAAATGATGTCCTAAGCTTCCTCCTGCAGCATGAGTCTTGTTAGGTCCTACTGCTGTAGCTTGATGGTGAAGATCGCTAGCTATGCCACTAGGCATTTTCAAGTCGCCTGCACCCATCGCAACACTTGTTATACTAGCACCAACACTGTCTGACACATTGAGAATGCTACCACTCGGTTTCATAAGTTCTTTCATGGCACCAGTATGACTGAGAACAAGGCTGCTATTCTTATTGCTCATTGGCTTCGATTTTGGCTTATCTGGCTTCTTTTTATTTTTCTTCTTACCGCTCTCCTCCACTAATTTCCTTATTTACTCTTGCACAGCTTTCAGCTATAAATAAAGTAATATAAATTATATTTTTAATTGCATTTATCTACAAAGTAATTTCTTTTTGAATTTAAAAAATAGTAATTTTATAAACTGATAAAGGATGGCTATGAGAGTCAGACGCAGTTATCGGTGCGTAAAATATTCAATTCACTGATTTATTCACAGTGTATATAATCGAACGTTTCGGCTCGGGATTGAGCCATCTTCAGCGAAATATACAAAAATTAATTAGTAATTGCTCCCCTTCTCCATTCTTACTCAGTGAGTTTCACGTTTGGAAGATCCAAAAAACGACATTGACCATCGAATTGATGTCTGTAAAAATGTTAACTGTAATTCAAGTCGTTTTAAATGATATTGTAAAACTCACCCGATAGCCAGGAGAACGAGACCATTAATAAGCCATTACGAGTATAAAGAGTGTCATCCGAAAAGATAGAATACTGCATATAAAGAGATGGAATCAACCAACTTGTCAGGAAAACAAATACGAAATATCTAACGTCGATTCCGTTTAGTCATGTCACGGGTCATTGTGACCGACCATTATAAATAACAGATGAAACATAAGGGTCGACAATATAAACATTTCTAGAGACAAAAACGGTAGTACATCTTAAACACAGTACATACACAGGCAATCAGCATGGTTTACAATTTATTTAATATGGATACATAAGCATGGTGAAAATCCGTTTGAACGGGATTTTATTCCGCGTAAACGAGTGAATTATCGTATAAGTTACTACAGGTAACACTCGCGTAAACGTAGTACGAGTAATATTTGGGGAACAAGCAACAGAGAATGTTTTATAATTTTTAAGTATCTTGGCGACGACGGTTCAACGTCTTTTATTATATGCGCGATCACCGCGCTGCGAGAACAATCGCGAGGAAATTAAAAAAAAGATACAATTTAACGCGTTAATTTTCCGTAAAGTAGAAGTTATGAGGAATAATTAAAGAAACACACGTGCAAATAAATTTGAAACATTTACGTGACGAATTACGTGAACGAGCGAATTACGTGCCGGGTTCTTTAACGAAAAACGAAATTGTATTCGCACATTCCCAGGTAGCAATTAATGTCTAAAAGACAAGATTTCTGGCATCTTAAAGACATCTTTATGATGTCTTTTAGACATTAATGCTACCTGGGTTTGAACTTGTTCGCACTCTCGATGTTCATTACGCATTTCGAAGCAAGCTCGTTATAATTCCCTCGACCCTCGTTCGCGATCGCGACAATCAAAGTGAGAATGCCAAACGCGCGATCGTTTTTTACAATCACTCAATTAATTATTAATTCCTGCGTTTAAAAAGTAGTTCGAGCTACTCGTTAAAGCGTCTTCCTGCGCGATTCACTTACCTATTCGAGGTAGAAATCGAAACGCGGAAAGCAGGAGACGTGAATTTCGAGGTTATCGTTTCGCTGCGACACGCGGGACAACGATTCTATTAAGATTCGGATGTATCGCGCTTCGAAACATTTGTTTCTCACGTAAAATTCACTCACCGATCACGGAGCACTGCAGGACACCCGGTTAAATCACAGCCGGGAGGTTGATACGTACGGCGTCCAGCACGTGGCATTCGGCGTTTATTTCGTCCAACGACGACATCCCACTCGTTGCACTCGACACAAGAAGAAACGGAATATTCGGCGTGCGTTCACTTTGCAACACTCTGTAATCGGATTTCCTTTCGTTCACAAGAAAAGAATTACGCGCGAGCGATGACGTCTCGCATTGTTTCGCACCGATATTGAACGTGCCACGTGCCACCGAATTTACTCGCGCGCGACGCTGCCGCCGTGCCGCCACTGCCGCCGCACAGTCGGGGGGAGACGTCGAACGCGATTGGCTCGCTAGTCGAGCCCCCGGATCGGGCCAATCACGTTCCGCCGCTCCGAGCCGCCGGCGCGGCGGCGCGACGCAGCGGCGTATATACCAGAGTTACCAGACGCCATACTAGGCGCGATCGTTGAACTGTTGGAACTTGGAAACAGCGTACGTTCAAAGTCGTTGCGCGGCCGATTGTTTTTGCCGGTGAGCGGCCTTATTGCCACTTGTTTCCGTCAACGTTCGGAGGACCGTTACCTGCGGAAGTCACTGGACACTGGGCTATCATTCTCCCGATGGATTTTACACAGATGAGAAGTGGTTGTGCTCCGTGCTGTGGGTGCTGAGTTATTCGGAACGCGCTCGTTTCTGCGATTGGCACGCCTGCTCCTCGTTCCGCGAGCCGCGAAGATAATCAACTACCGCGTTTTTGCGTGCCGTACGCGTTTAACAATTTTTGTATCAAATGTTTGTTAGAATGAATGGGTGCGTTCAGCCGATACTCCGCTAGCCTAGCAATCGTGAGCAGTCGCTCGTTTTCGCTCGTTTCCTCTCTTTTGATCCAATGGATTAAAAGGAGATGCTCACGATTGCTAGGCTAGCGGAGTATCGGCTGAACGCACCCAATGTGTCGCGCGAATCGGAGGGCTCGCTCGAGGCGGAGACGTCGCGTCGAGGCGAAGGTACGTACCGTACGCATAGACAATTTGTGATTTGCAGTTTCGTTTTAACATTCGCGGACGATAATCGTGGCGCTCGAATGTAGCATTTATCTAGTGTCGTGCTTTGAACGCGGTGCCGGAATTATCGTGTGATTTATCTCCGATTCTCTCCGTAGAGAAAGCGAGGGCCGAGTGATATTGTCGTATATCGAGTGATTCGTAACGGAACGCCGTGATACATCGCCTTTTTCGTGAATACTATATATATATGCTTCATAATCTCGTATATTTCGCGTCGCGTAAAAGTCAGCGGCCGGCAGTCACGATTCTTCGTCGTGCAAATTAATGATGCATATTAATAATGTAGTTTCGCGAGATTTACGAGTTCGATACGTACTGTACGTGCGTGCGATATTTAATTCAATAGCGTATCATTATTGATTAATCATGCAACTTAATTCGTGTCTTTCCGCTTAAAACTCGCGTAGTATCGCGTCAACTTGTCGACATCTTGGAGCATTTAGTCGCCATGCATTAACGTACAACGCGGTGATGAACGCGGAATGAATCGGTACACGATATATTACACAGTTAAGCCCCTTGCACAAAAGGCGATAGCGATAGCGACAGCGACAATTAAGGTTGCCGACAAAGCTATACCTTTGTCAGAATTTTGTCGCTGTCGCTATCGCTATCACTATCACCTACTATTGTGCAAGGGGCTTTATGTTCTTAATTCCTTCCCATGGGGTACGATCTTGGCGAGGTGGGAAGGCCCAGTACCCCGAGGATGTTACCCAAGAAAAACTCTTGTTCTGCTTAGATAAAAATCCAAAGACGAGGAAGCTAACGTACCCTCGCGTCCGTCGATTTAATTGAATAAACGAACCGCAGCCGGTTCGTCGCGTTTGCTTCGGGAGTGCCGTTTAAGTAATCGGACTAAAGAACTTTTTCAAAGTCCATCTGAAGAATATTACGGCATAAGTATTATACTTGACGGAATATTCGACGTCTTATGGGATTTTTAAACGGGAGTGCCGTACAGAATCGCGCGAAAGACTCTTACTGATAAATTAGTCCGCGCGCAATTGTAAATTTATTAATTTATTATGCGCGAGTGTTTCTCGCGAGTGTCCTGTGCAGTGAGAGCAGGAGGAGGAGAAGCAGGAGGAGGCCTGATGCCCTGAGAGGAGGAGGAAGTCCGAGAGAGACATCGGGCTCCGGCGGAGCAACCTTGGGGTGAGTATCATCTCTTATCTGCGTAATAATTCTTTTCCATTTATTCAAATTGTTTTATTTCGATAAGTTAAAAATATAATTAGAGCAAGAGAAATTATCCAAATTTTTATACAAATTTACTTTTGTAAAGATTTTTTTGGGAAAATAGATAATTGTATTATTAAATATCTTATTGAAAAACGAATTAGAGGTGAATAAGAATTATCTTTTGAAAGATTGATTATTTTGAGCGTTTATTTAATTTTATTCTTATGTTTGTATGTTACAGTGTGTATCATCGTAGCTACGTTCCTGAATAACTCCGCCCGTTGCGCATCGGATCGGTGAGTTAAACAATTTTTTTTATTGAGGTAACGAATCTACGATTAATCAAATATAGAGTAAATATATTTCGGTATGTTAAATTATAACAATAAATTATAGTATAAAAAATATTACATTTCGTATAGATCCGTTGCCTTAAAATGGATGGGTTAAAACTGATTAGGGCAAATATTTCATCTTGGTGTCACTTGTTTATCGATGTATTATGTGCGATTATACTTGAGGAGATACTCGCACACTCTTTTTTTTCGCACGCACGGAGCTCGCAATAAAGAGCTCATAACAGTTTATTTAATTATATTGACGCATTGCCGCGTTCTATACATAAATAATTGTTGAAGAAAATGTTAAATCTTAAATATCTGACAAAGTATTTTATCGAAATATATCTAATATCAGAATTTTATTTCGCGAATTTGAATTAGTGTAAGATACAGAATATATTTTCGAAATTTTGTTACGTTGGTCAATTTTGCTGCTAGTATGATATATATTTTAACACAGAGAAATAAGAAGTAAAACAATATTCCGTGTCGGAATATTATATTGGATAATCGGAACACTACTATCACAATTAATTTAGTAGTAATTTATAAAATATAAAATTTTTATTTAGATTTTTTCTAAAGAATTATTTATATGATATTATTTTTCGTGAATAAAATAGGAGTAAATAAAATATTGTGTTAGGTGTCATAAAAAAAAGAAATATCTGTAGATAGGGAAAAATTATTAATTAGTTAGGATGTCTGTGTTATTTATATATCTATTTATTTCTTTCCTAAATATTTATCCAAGATTAAATATTATATAAATCGATGCAAAGAAGCAATATATAGATATATTTAGAAAATGTCAGTATGCATAAATATAAGCATATAAATAAGAGGGATAAAAAATATTTTGGTCTTATATATTATGCAATTTATTTTATAAAAAATGTGATAATGATTATTACTAAATTTATTTTAACAAAGCATCGATTTTACCCTAATTTTTTGTAGCCTATCTATCTATTATTGAGAAATTGGCTTTATGCCAGTCAAGTAATACATGACGTGAGATTCTAAATATTCTGTCGAGAAACGCTAAACCTTTTTCAATTAATTATTTTAGAATTGATCGTATAGTACAGTCGCGCTCATTAATGCCTGGACACCGAAAATTGGATGCGTTTCGGAAACTCACTCTTCGTCTCTTTCTAAGGGGAATTTAACATCCAATTTTTGGTGTAGAGGAATTAATGAGCGCGACTGTACAATACAATTATATACTCAATTTTGCAGTAATATATATAAATATATTATATAAAAAAAAAAATTTGGTTGATGAAAACGAAAAATATAACGAGATGTTTATATCGATGTAAGTTTATAAAGATTTGCATATATATATTATTCAATTATAACAACGTGATTATTGATTAACTACATCTAATATCCAATTGTAATATCAATTGTGCAGGAATTAAGTTTCTTTTTTTCGGATCTCACGTCATTTATTTTGTATATCCTACTTGATAATATTTTCAAGATGCGTGCCGCATGAACAACACGCACAATCACGCATCTTTGTATTTTCGCGGTCGGTTTTCGCGGTCAGTTTTTACATTGAGAAATTTTCTGTTATTAATTTCTTAATTTCGCCCACATTATAAATTCCAATTTTTCGCAGAATATAATTGTAGATTAATATCTACATAACGCAAAGTAAAAATTTTTGTATACTTGATTACAGTTTCAAATTAAAAGAACGGGTCACAAGAAACGTCAATCAGTATTCTCAAGCAAATAACGAAATTAGTGATAGAAATATTTTTGGTCGTACAGTTAATTTTTATGGATTAATATTTTTTTGTAAATTAATTTCTCGTACATTTTTCGATGCAATCAATGCTCACATATAATTCGAATCGAACGTAATAATATTTGTCGGCGATGATAATGATCCAACAATGGATTTTTTTCCTTCCTATATATTAATCTGGTCGAAATGCGACCAGATTGCATATGGCCAGGAGTGACAAAGGTAAGTCCGATCTGGCCCGAAGAAAGAAGATTAGATATAATAAGATAAGTGGTCAACATTGACTACAAAATGGAATGCATAAGGTATAACATACAAAATATTTTTATATATCTATTTATTTGCCCGAAGGCTATTTTCTTTATATTTTCTCGCATATATGTGCGAGATTGCAAAAAATCTCAATTAAATTCCATCGCGCGCGTGTTAAAACTCCCAATTCCATATTTTTAAAATCTTAAGTGATCGTATCACTTTGAGGTATCCCATTCAGATATCCCGCTGGATTAACCACACAGAGAAAAAGAATACCTATTCTTAATTTGAAAATATATCTTTAGTTTCAACGTGGAAATCTTGAAATGGGAATAGTTCAAACAAAAAAAAATGTAGAAATAAAAAGTTGAAACTTTAATAAGAAGATTATAGTGATCTTGCTTATATACGAAACAATCTATAACTTCTTACTTCTTATAAGAATTTCAACTTTTTATTTTAACATTTTTTTTTGTTGAACTTTACATATAATGACTTTATTCAACCAAGTTTACTTCAAGCAAGTTTAACGCAGTATATTATCTTCTATTTTAAGATTTCCACGTTGAAACTAAAGATAATTTCAAATTCAGAATATTTTTTTCTCTGATGTGCAGCAAATCAGGTCCCTTACAAATCGCGGTCTTAATTAAAGATATGTATTAGATTTATATTAGATTGTAATACGGGTAGGTAGGAAAATGGATAGGTAGAATTGGAATACGGGTAGGTAGGGATTCAGGTAGGCAGAGACAAGGGGATATAATTCGATAGTTGAAAAAATTGTAGACAAAATAATAGTAACAATTTTAATTAATATAATAATAATAAATATAATTATATTTATTATTATATTTTTAATAATAAAAACTTGAGAAGTATATTAAATAACACTAATTTTTATATTAAATAATTTTTAATATAAAAATTATTTACTATAAAAATTAGTATTATTTAATGTACTTTTTAAGGCCCAGTTCCACAAACGTCGGTTAACTTTTAACCTTAACTCACTCTTCGTCTCTTTCTTCTAACGCCCCCTTAAAAAGAGACGAAGAAGTGAGTTAATTTAAGGTTAAAAGTTAACCGACACTTGTGAAACTGGACCTAAGTTGTTGTATTAAAAATTCGTTTTATATTATCTAAAAATTATTTAATATAATAAAAATTAGTATTTTATATTAAATACTAATTTTTATTTAAAAAAATAACAAATCTTACAGACATTGTATTTTATTATAAATATTATGTATGTAATTATTATGTACGTATTATACATATTATGTATATTATGTAATTAAATTCTACATATTGTACATAACAAATCAATATACAATTCATAATTGCATATATCAAAAATATGAAAATAGTGTAATTTTAATTATGTAATCGGATGCGTATAATATAAGACGGAAATCATGACGTGTTTGGTGAATTTTTTAAAATTTTACTTTAAAACTTTAGTAGTTTTTATTTACTGTTATTAAAGATTGTTAATAAATTCGGGAAATTTTTCATTTAAAAAATTGTGTATTAAAAATTATCACTATTGTGGCAGGTAATATAATTTATTAAATAAAAGTATGAAAAGGTTCGATGTTAAGACACTGATCACTTATACGTATAGAATTTTTGCTCACGAAAGTCGACATCCGCTTCTTAAATATTATATAAAATGACAAATAAAATTAACATATTTTTGTGAAATTTTGGATTTCAGATTATTGCTCGTTATAAAAATCAGTATACCAGTATACAGTATCAGTATACAGTAAGTAAAACGTCATATTTTATCTCGTTCTTGATAAAACATTTTCGCGAATTTTATGTGATATTAAATATTTGTTTAACAATTTTTTAAATTACATTTGACATTAAATATCTTAAATCGTAATTAGAGCAAATATCGTGTTATTTTCACGTTTATAGACGCGATTGCTGTTTCGGTGATAAGGCCTTATCGTTGTCCCTCGCGTCAGGTGGACGCTAGCGAATGTCTTGTACCAATAAAGAATCGTAACGATCTTTATCGTAGAGAATTATTTCTCGTCAGTTTCTATAGGATCCATTTGCGGACCCTATAGTTCGGTGTCTTGTGAATCTGAGGGTTTCCGTTGCAGAGGCGAAATTAATTTCGGGTTTTTTTAGCAGTTCCCGGAAACTGCTGTGGTTTCGGCAATAAGTTAACGACGACAACTATGTAATTTTTTAAGCCAAATCAGGAAATCGATTGAGCAGCATATTCTGAAAGAAGAGACTTTATTCTTCTTATTAAATATTCTTTCATTAATTAATATTAATGTTGCTAAAAATACTTAGCAGGTTGAACATAAATAGTAACTGTTTATAGATAAATTTGAGTTATATTAAAGAAATTAAAAATTTAAGTTTGGTCGTTTTATGCAACTCCTTTGAGAAGAAAGTGGTTACAAATGGATACATTTTCTTACTTAACCTTTAGTTTCTTTTAAGTAACTTTTTCAGGCATTATTTCACCATTCCAGATATTCCACTATTTCCAAACATTAATTAATTTTTAAATCTTTCAGGTTATTTAATCCATATAATATATTACGTAAGAAATTCTTATATAACTTGTGATATACAAGTCGATTGACGATAATTTTTACTTGATACAATTTTATGAAAGAGATTCGTACTCATTGAAATAGATTATCGTGATAATATGATGAACGTAATTAAAAATGTGAGTACTTAAATTCGAGACGAATCGATTGGGTACCCCGATATCAGTAAGATTTCAACAATTCTAATTATTTAAATTATCTAAATGTTACATTTAATATTTAGATAATCCTACTTAATCACTTGACTACAATTGATTAAATATTACAGAAAAATAAAAAATTATGAATTTTATGTCATTAAATATTTAACTATGAAATTAATTGAAATCTCATTGTTATCGGTTCGATTCATCTCAAACGGTCGGTACCCGAGAACTTTCATACTCACACATATAAACTACAATAAAGACGTATGTATTTTATTTCTAAATTATAATTATTTGTAACCACTTTTTGGTAGGAATTGCTGTATCCATGTTTTTTGTAATAAAAAATGTATTTCTTACAATTAGTAATGGAAGAATACATATTCGCGCGTGAATTTTGATTTTGTAAGAAGTTATAAATAGCAATTAAATCGTGAAAACATTCAAAAGTTGCATAATACTTGCATTATGCAAATATTTGGAAAGAGGTAAGAGTCGTTAACTGCCGAAATAACCGCCCGAGATTCGTTTTCTCCTGCAGCGGGATCTTTCGTGTTCAACGGGTCACTTAGCTTTCCTTCGCGGATTGATCCCATGGAACACGACAGAAGCAGAGCACTCTCTACTATGTGGATCATTCTTCTCTATGTTGGATACTATACCCGGCGTGCCACTCGGCGGAGAAATCTTGATTTGGTCAAATTATTGAGTCAGTTATTCTCTACTGAAGGCGACGATAACGCGGTTTTCGCTCGTGTTTTTTTTTAAAGTAAAATTGTAAAACTTAGTTGCCGTTGAAAGTAAAACGGGAATTAGAATTCATATGTGCGATTAATTACATCGCGTTTGGTTTATTTAATTATATAATTAAAATCGTAGGGGCGCGATATTGCGAAATGTTTAATGTTTGTTAAATGACATTTGTTATCGCGTAGAGAAATAATAATTATTAGAGAACTCGCGCGCGCGTTGTAACAGGTATTATAAAAATTACATATATCTGAACTGACTCGGAATCGTTTCATTTGTCGTGTATTTTTCATTTTGATCATTGCTTTAGACCGAAATTTTCTCTATTTTTTTGCGTGGACTGCATGAACATTTTCTTTGAGTCTCGCAAAATATAGTATAGTATGCCAATAATTAACAGTTTCTTTGATTGGAGAAACATTATAGTAATAAAGTTATTAACAATCTTTTTTATCGTAGTTGTTCACGTAAATTAAATCACGTAAAATAAACTTTGAAATTGTTAATTCAATAATTAAGAAATGCTACATGATAATCACATGTTTTACATTGTGAGAATTTCGTGTTATTGCGTGCATACCAAATGTTGCATATGTAATTACAGGTCAAAAAGAAATATTGCATATATATATAATTTTATTGTATATTATGTTTTCAATTTTATAATGCAACTCTTTTATAATGTTGTATATGTATATATATTGTAAAGTAAATTGTAAGAGAAATAAAATAAATAATAAAAAAAACGTATTGTAAATAAAAGAGGACCGCCGATCGTAATCGGCGGGGGTGGTGGTGGGCCTCTATAAGTAAACCTTGTTTATCTGTTTCTATCGGATGTAATTAGATAAAAACAGGTCACATATGTCAGAGGATATTTAAAGATTTTAAGTTTTAACCTTTAGACCGCCGGAAAGCCTAAATATATAGGCTCTACGTATGATTGGAACTTTGTATGTTTTATATATAAGATATAAGCACAACAATTTTTGAGGACTTTTTAAGAGGATTAAAGCTCATCAAATGCCGGCGCTCTAAAGGTTAATGTTTAATTTATATATATATGTATAAAGGATTTAAGAGCTTAATAGTGTAATAGTATAACTGTATAATATTAAAGCCAAATAGTGCGCGCGTAGCGCGCGTCTGTCATTGTGGTATTTAGTGTATTATATAATAAATATTATAAAGATTATATAGGTTGAAAAAGAGCTACTATCTCATTATTTTCAATTAGCCATAAAGAGAAATAATATTCTATTTCTATTTTATCAAATGTTGATTTTAATTTAAGTATATTTGATAAAGAAGCATTAAACGTGCATGTGATTGTAATCTTAATTGTCACGTGATAAATAACCGAACAACATGTAACGCTTCTAATATGATGTCTGCGCCTGCGCCTTAGAGTTATCTTCACTTCAGAACTGTAGAAAGATAGTCAGCCTTGAATTCTATTTATGTAAACGGACAGGTTAGTTGTTTCTCAATTTCGTTGGTAGAGGGCTGTGATGACTAAATGTTACTTGTGTTTAAAGTACCGTCAGCGACAGTATATATATGGGCATGATGGCATACGAATTTTAAGATCATACTTCACAGGATCAGTTCTGTAGGAGTTGATCTCATTCTCCCTCCCTAACATGGGAGTTGATGTAACCATGATGATGAGGAACAGTCCTCTTCTCTGAGCGTGAGAACGACACGAATTCTCGACTCGTTTCGAGAATTCTGTCATCGATGATCGTTCGCCCTTCGCACCTAGTGCGAAGGGGATGGGAAGAAGGACTTTCTGAGTGGTTTACAAAAAAATTATATTGTAAACTAAAATAATATTTAAAAGGATCTGAAAACTGCGACTATTGTATATTTCACGTATATGCAGAATGAATTTGCAACCGATTGCTCGATAAATTTATCATCAACCGGTCATGTTAACGTTGTTCAATCTTACCTACGAATCTTGGTTCTTTTTTTGCATATTAAAAAAATCAAATCTCTACAGCTGAAATTTTCAAAGTTTATCTGAAGAGAGATAAGTAAAATTTATTTTTGCACAGAAAAATTTAAAATACATTTTTAGCTCAAAGATCAGAGGCGCTTTCTGAAAAAAGTTTAGAAGTTGTAAAATCCTCGTTATATGAGTGACTTGAACCAATTCAGATTCTGATTAACCGATGATTAATTCATTCTTCTTTTTCTTATGTATACGAACAAAGATTATGCAAGAAAAAAAATATATGGATATATTTTATATATGGTTATAAATATTTATATATGTCAAATATGTCATTAGACTCGTGAAAATGTCAACAAATTAATAGACGGCGCGGCGATACGAGTCAGGCGCGGTACGCAAGTAAAGAAATTAATAGTTACAGAAGTAACGAATTACAATGTATACATATACATATATTTTAACTTAATAAACTGCCCGCTGATTATTTGTCGGACTTGAAATACAGCTATCGTTGGAGGAAAATTCTTTAGTTTTTTAAATAATTAAATCGCGTCGATTTAATTCTGGGGAGGGAAGGGTATTAATGTTTCAAGTCCGACAAATAATCGGCGCGCAGTTTATTAAGTTTATTAAGTTAGAATATATGTATATGTATACATTGTAATTCGTTACTTCTGTAATTATTGATTTCTTTACTTGCGTACTACGTTCCGCGCCTGGCGCCGTATCTATTAATTTAAATATATGTCTTTATATAAAACATTTTTATTACCTAATATCCATTTTATGAGTTTACAATTATCTTTTGTACTTAATTATGAGTGCAATTATCTTCTTTTATAATCTTACAAGTTTTCGACAGACGCGGAAGATACACGAGCCGGTTTTTTGGAGTTTCAGTTCCACGGATGATTCCAAATCGCGTAAATTCACCGACACTTATTAATATGGCGTAGCGCGTGCCGTCGCCCACGTTCATTTTCGTCTGTTCACTGTTTAATACCCGAGGAAATTAAATAAACCCAGGCATACTGGATGAAACAGTGCAGCGCCGCGAAGAGTCCGTTTTCCCCGACATGGAGAAATAAATAGAACGGGCATCGCGGGACGATTAATAATACGCAGATGTGATGCCGTAGAAACAATAAAACGCGAAAGCGTGATTGTACAGGCGCGGAATATCTGGAGAAATGGTTGGAACGTTCCGACGAAATTTTGTTACTCGAACGATTATTAATTTGAAAAACGATCTTTTTTGTTATTTGATTACGCACTGCGAAACATTTCGCAGAAATTGTAACAACAATCAACTTTTGTCTGCAAATTCTAAAAATCGCTTTAAAACTTGCTTATTCTATCTAAATTTTTAATTTCTTTTTTTACATGATTTTTTACATTTATCTTTCTTGTTGTTTGCATCAGATGTATATTATGTAGCGAATTTATGTACAATTACAGATTTTATTTAATTTGCACAAGAAAAACTTTATTAGATAATTTAAGAAGTGCTCATTAATACCTCGCGGAAAAAATGTGATATTGTGATATTGACAGCATTAGTTAACAACAGTCTAATTGAAAATAATCTTATTAAGTTAATAATAGTATTAATGAAACAAATACGTCGGGTTCCTATTTTAATAAAATATTTAAATTATTTGTTTCATTAATATTGTTATTGAATTAACAGATTATTATTAATTAGACACGCTGTTAATACATTATTTTTCATTATGTACTACCTACTACATTGCTGTTCTTTATAACAAAATTACGTGGAAAAACCTAAATCTGGTTTTTTTATTGAATAACATTGATCGATGGTTTATAATAATTAATGCTTCGATTAATGTTATCTCGATTCTTTTATCGATGTATTACGGATCACAAATAGTATATTTTTTAGCGATCGTTGTTAATGGACATACGTGCAGGGTGTGTCGGAATAAAAGGTATCTGGAGCGTGATAGGGCTGGGCACTGGCGCACCCACGAGAAGTAAAATACACTTCACTCTCCAATCATTATCGACATATGTTCGATTCACGTGTGTGATGCGCCTCGATGGCTAAACCCATCTTATGGCTAAACCAACTGAATTAATTGGGCAGCGCTCGATAAACTTAACCTTTTCACATCTGACTTTTCTTAGAAGAGAAATTAATTTAATTATTTTCTTGATATTTCTTAGAGTCGTTGGATATCAAAATAATGATTTTTCTTGAGAAGAAGATTCAGTTTGATTACTTTCAAGGTTTTTTTAAAATCGTTGAATATGAAAATGATATCAAGTCATAAAAAAAGTCTAAAATGGTTCTAATAAAGTTCTAATAAAGTTTTGTGTTAAGGTATTTTCAGGGTCGCAAAATATAGATTTTATAAATTGTGGAACACAAAATGCAAAGATGTAATAAAGTATATATTAGCAAGAACTACACGTAGTATAATCCAAAAAAATTTATTTCTTTATTATCGAGACATAAAGAATGGAAAGAGTTTTGTTTACTTATGTGGTACAAAGTACAAACGTCATCAGAAATTTATCAGAGTCGTATTTTAGTAATTACTATGCGAAGTTAACGTTGCGGATTATATGTCAAATCTTTTATCCGAAAAATTTCGAGTCTTACCACTAAATCATTTTTTATATTTTATAATGCTATTTATTATAATACGTTTTACATAAAATTTAAATAGTTTCTTTTAAAATAAGCTCTATTGATCTATGATATTATTAATTCAATATTTATCAAAGTTCTGATTATGTTCAAACATGCTGAGACATATATCCTAGTTGGACGTGAAAGGATTAGCAAACGAAGCAAACTATTATTATAAATTTGAACTTATTTTTTTTTGTACGATTAATTCTCTTTTTCCCTTTCTATAGGTATATATTTTAACTTCTTAGTTTATTTAGAAATATTAAATATAATATTTATGAATATTGAATATAATAAATAGGATTGATAAGAATTAACTGTAATTAAAGGAGAATTGCAATGTGTGATATGATTAAAGTTCTCAGATTTGGATGATTATATTTAAATAAAGAATGCGATTATGTCTTAAAAGAAACGTAATCGCATTCAGTATTTTTGTAACGGACAGTCGGCTGTTATTGTGACAAGTAATCCAATCTTTGCCACATGACCGCGTCTAGAGATAAAAAATGCGGGTGACCGGATAATCAACTATTAAAAATGCGTTTAACCCAGAAAGCTAGACGCGGACAAAAAAAATTTGTGCTCTGTTCAGGGCGCGTCCTTGCCAACACCACTGTTTAAGTGGTGGCAGGACTTTCAGGATCAATAAGTACAGACTTACGTTCGAATAAGTACACTTTCAAACAAAGACCTCACATCGAGTTTATGAAAGCAATAACACGCAAATATACTTAATTGTATTCCTTTGATTGTTTTCAACGACAGTAACATTGTTATCATATAAAATGTTATCATTCAAAAGATCTCAACTTTTATTATAATGATTTATTATAATGAATTAGTCAGGATGTCAATCTTCTTTTTTAAATAAAATGTCAAAACTGTTAATAGTTTCCAATATTTTAAAAACAATTGTAAATTAAAGACTTCTGAATGTTGAGAGACTAATGGTTAACACAATTATACTTTTAGTTAATTCCCATGGATTTTGCTTTAAGATTTTTTATGCAAAGCTTAATTACAGAAGATGCATAATGTTGAAAACTATCATTAGATTTTGGATAACACATTTAAGTAATATATTTTGAATAATGTATATTGAAAATTTCAAATTCGTCAGAGAATTTATCGTTATAATTATGTGTGTGGAACATTCTGTACGTGTCGACACAAAGAAAACAAGGCTGAGTCGAAACTTTATGTGTATGAAAACTTGGCTAGACATACTTATACTGCCTTAACCAAATGAAACAGGATCAATAGGCTAAAATAATAGAAGCAATATCCACAAAACCGTCGCCGCAATATCAATCTTCTCTTTAATGAATTTCTCTCTCTCTCTCTCTCTACGCCAACCTACATTCCGTTTCGCAAATAAGTTCAGAAATTCCATCCAAGTGTTCAATAGCGAATGCAGTTTCGCCCTTTTCATCGAATTTATCTAGAAGAAGAAAAAAAATTTGTTGCTAGACTTTTCTGATATTCCAATTCTTCCTATTGCAAACAGAAATTTTCTATTAAACCCAAATATTTTTCAAATTTTATACATAAATATACTTTCTCACAATTTTTCCCCCGATAAATATAATTTTCAGTAACTCAATAATATAAATGATGATCTTAATAATTTTATATAAATTTTATTTTCTCTCTTTCTTTATATTTATCTTCTTCTAACAAAATGCACAAAGGAAGCAAACCCACAGGAACTGACAGGAAGGACAAGGTTTTCTCGTTCTTCTTTTAGGAGCAAAATAAGGAGTCTCGTCGGGATCAATAGCGTACGTGAGGGGGACTCTTCTTAGCCGAGCCTTCCTTACGAGTTCGCCACCATAAAACGACCCGTACACGTCGCACATTCCCGACCCCATCGTGGCCAGGTGCCTGCGCCAGCATGCCGGCCGCACGCACCGACACGCTTTTTGCGTCTGTGATCGTCCATTCTACGCTGCCTACTATTCATCGTGCATACTTGTCCGCAGTTACGGCCAACGGCTGAATGGGAATAATGCACACGCGTGTGCGTGCATACGTACGTGCGTGCCTAACAGCCCCGACAGTGACCGTTAACAATACACACAAAATGGTCCACCTACACTTAACTGCCGAAGGAAAATATTTTGTTGGAGTTTTCGTGGAAACGAAAAGTTATAACACTTGGCACGCTTAAAATAAAAATATAATTCACTGATTATTACGTGGAATAATTAGTTTATTTTATGCTGCATATTATCACATCCCAAGTAGCAAAGTGACGTCATCTTTGCTACTTGGGATTAATTTCAATATGCAGTAAAATTAAAAGAAGTAAACAAGCAGATTAAATTAAATTATTAATAAAACTACATTAGATAATAACTTATGAAAAAAATACCATGTTTTTGATGTTTTATTAATAAAACTAAAAGACGAAGCGCGCGTATAATCGAATGCCATCGTTAAATTCTCGTTTGCAATTTCGGATTTGTAACAGAACGCCAGCGGCTTTCTCGTTTACATTATTTTGTGCGTACAATGAGAAATGCTATTTTAGTAGCACCGTACGTGCTCTCTTTCTCTTTATCTCTCTTTCTCCTTCTCAGTACAAACCACCCCAGTTATACCAGTTTTATAGACTCTTGTAACATATGGAGATACTTAAGTTAGAATCCCACTCATTTTCTGTTTGTCAGGTCAAATTAACATAGAACAGATTTTTTCTGGAGAGCTACAGAAACCTGCAAGTTAATATAAACATGAAAGAAGCAGAAGAAGGTTCTTAGTATTTCCTTAGAACTTTTTAAACGCCTTATTATATATGATCAAAATATAGGTCAATATATATATCGATTTTTTACGTTTTTAAATTCTAATTTGGTGACTTTATTTATTTCAAGCATTTGATTATTTGATTTGCGTTCAAATAAACGTTTTATGAGTTAAATAAAAAATTATGAAAATACAAGCAGAACTTTTACTGAAATATCACATTCGTATAAAAATGCAGTTTTATTTCCGAGGAACGCAAATATGACATTTTATTGTAGTAAAAGTTTTGCTTGCGACATTTGCATAATTTTAATTATAATCATCAAACATTGTACATCATATTTGAAATAAATAAAACAAAAAATTAATAAAGTTTAAAAAGTTTGAAAACTTTTTAAACTCTATTAATTTTTTGTTTTATTTATTTATCCACATTTAGTTATCTACACTGGAGTCTCAGGGACCTCAACAAAATGAAACTATAACGTTTAGAGCTATAATTTATATTTTTTAATGCGTATTTTTTTAGCAATAATTTTTTAAAAACAAATTCTGATTACCATCATAATTCTTAGAAAATTTACGATTAATTGTAAAAAAAAAAAAACATTACATTACACGGAAAAAAAGGATTAGCAACTGGAGCTAAAACTTAGCTGTGACA